>NC_045990.1:20733000-20832646 GCF_010909765.2 Amblyraja radiata
GGCTCAGTAAAACTATAAAGGATAGTATTCGGCTGAAGGCAAGGGCATATAAGGTAGCCAGAGATAGTGGGAGGGTAGAGGATTGGGAAGCATTTAAAGGTCAGCAAAAAATAACTAAGAGATTAATTAAGACGGGGAAAATAGACTATGAAAGGAATTTAGCAAACAACATAAAAACTAATAGTAAGAGTTTTTATAGCTATATAAAAAGAAAAAGGGTGGCTAAGGTGAACGTTGGTCCATTGGAGGGTGAGACTGGAGAGTTGTTGGTGGGGAACATGGAAATGGCAAAGGCATTAAACGAGTATTTTGTATCAGTCTTCACCATAGAAGACACAAAAAATATTCCAACGTTGGATAAACAGGGGGCGGTAGGAATGGAGGAGCTAAATACTATTAAGATCACCAAGGAGGTGGTATTAGGGAAATTAATGAGACTGAAGGAGGATAAATCCCCTGGGCCTGATGGATTACATCCAAGGGTCTTGAGGGAGATAGCGGTGGGGATTGTGGATGCATTGGTGATAATTTTCCAAAACTCCCTGGAGGCAGGAACGGTCCCAGTGGATTGGAAAATGGCCAATGTAACACCTATATTTAAAAAAGGAAGTAAACAGAAAGCGGGTAACTATAGTCTAACATCGGTGGTGGGTAAAATGTTAGAGACAATTATTAAAGAAACACTAACGGGGCATTTGGATAAACATGACTTCATCGGACAGAACCAGCATGGTTTTGTGAAGGGGAAGTCCTGTTTAACGAATCTGCTCGAATTCTTTGAGGAAGTAACAACCCGGGTGGATAAAGGGGAACCGGTGGATGTGGTATACTTGGACTTCCAAAAGGCTTTTGACAAGGTGCCACATAAGAGACTATTGCTAAAAATAAAAAATTATGGAATTGGGGGTAATATATTAGCATGGGTAGAGGATTGGCTAACAAATAGGAAGCAGAGAGTGGGGATAAATGGTTCATACTCGGGATGGCAACCGGTAACTAGCGGGGTTCCGCAAGGGTCGGTGCTGGGACCCCAGTTGTTCACAATTTATATAAATGATTTGGAGGAGGGAACCAAGTGTAATATATCAAAATTTGCGGACGATACAAAAATGGGAGGAAAAGTAGGGGATGAGGAGGATAGGAAGAGTCTGCAAAAGGATATAGATAAGCTAGGTGAGTGGGCAACAACTTGGCAGATGAAGTTTAATACTAATAAATGTGAAGTCATTCACTTTGGGAAAAAAAATGATAGGGCAAGTTATTTTCTAAATGAGGAGGAACTGCGTTGTAATGCAACGCAAAGGGATCTAGGGGTATTAGTACATGAATCACTAAAAGTTAGTATGCAGGTGCAGCAAGCAATCAGGAAGGCCAATGGAGTTTTGGCCTTTATTGCTAGGGGGATTGAGTATAAAAACACGGAGGTCTTGCTGCAGCTGTACACAGTATTAGTGAGACCACATTTGGAATACTGTGTACAGTTCTGGGGTCCATACTTAAGAAAGGATGTACTAGCCCTGGAGGCAGTGCAGCGAAGGTTTACAAGATTAATTCCTGCAATGAGGGGATTGACATATGAGGAAAGGTTAAGTAGGCTGGAACTCTACTCTTTGGAGTTTAGAAGAATGAGAGGCGATCTCATTGAAACATATAAGATCGTGAGGGGCCTTGATCGGGTGGATGCACCGAGGATGTTCCCAATGATCGGGGAAACTAGAACTAGGGGACATAGTTGCAGAATAAGGGGGGGCTCTTTTAAAACTGAGATGAGGAAGAACTTCTTCACCCAGAGGGTGGTTAATTTATGGAATTCACTGCCCCAGGGAGCAGTGGAAGCAGAAACTTTAAATATATTTAAGACTAAAATAGATGGTTTTTTAGCTGCCAAGGGGATAAGGGGCTCGGGGAGAGGGCAGGGATATGGACCTAGGTATGGTTAGTATAGTAAGACCTGAGTGATCTCCTGGACAAGTGTCGATCGCCTAGATTGGGGTCGGAGAGGAATTTCCCGGATTTTTTTCCCGAATTGGACCTGGGTTTTTATCCGGTTTTTTGCCTCCCCCAGGAGATCACGAGGTTTTTGGGGTGGAGAGGGGTGATAGCGGTATAAAGGGGAGGGTAGTGTCTTGTGTTCTGTGTCTTGTGTCTACTGTTTGTGGGTAAGTGTGTCTGTTTAGTGTTCAGCCATGAGCGAATGGCGGTGCGGGCTCGACGGACCTGGTGGTCTACTCTCGCACCTACTTTCTATGTTTCTATGTTTCTAATGTCCGTCCTCAAATTAGGGGACCAAAACAGCACACAATACTCCAGGTGTGGTCTCACTAGGGCCCTGTACAACTGCAGAAGGACCTCTTCGCTTCTATACTCAACTCCTCTTGTTATAAAGGTCAACGTGCCACTCGCTTTCTTCACTGCCTGCTGTACCTGCATGCTTACTTTCATAGACTGATGAACAAGGACCCCCAGACCCCGATGTAGTTCCCCTTTTCCCAAATTGACGCCATTTAGATAGTAATCTGCCTTCCTGTTTTTTATGCCAAAGTGGATAACCTCAAATTTATCCACATTAAACTTCATCTGCCATGCATCTGCCCACTCCCCCAACCTGTCCATGTCACCCTGCATTCTCATAGCATCCTCCTCACAGTTCACACTGCCACCCAGCTTTGTGCCATCTGCAAATTTGCTAATGTTACTTTGAATCCCTTCATCCAAATCATTGATGTATGTTGTAAATAGGTGCGGTTCCAGGACCAAGCCTTGCAGTACCCCATTAGTCGCTGCCTGCCATTCTAAAAGGGTCCCGTTAATCACTATTCTTTGTTTCCTGTCTACCTAGCAATTTTCTATCCATGCCAGCACTCTACCCCCAATACCATGTGCCCTAATTTTGCCCACTAATCTCATATGTGCTACACCACACCACAGGACAATGGTGAGTAAGGTGGTCCAAAATTTGTAGTGCAATCATGTATCATTTTGGCATAATTCAACGTATGTATCGCACACACTCACACACGCAGACAAGATGAGAGTTTTAGTAATATACTAGACCAAGTGGGACACATTGGGCCCCGTTCCCCCAACGCAATATTCGACCACTCACCCGTTCCCCCAACGCAATATTCGACCACTCACCCGTTCCCCGAACGCAACCCATTTCCACCATTCATCCATTCTTCCAACATAACCTATTCAACCAACGCAATATTCCACCACTCGCCGATAGCCCCCAACTGGGCAGGCGTGCCTCATTTCCCCTCATCTCCCAGCACTCCGTCTTCCTCCTCCTCACCCTCCATCTCAAGTTCAAGTTCAAGTTCAAGGGAGTTTATTGTCATGTGTCCCTGATAGGACAATGAAAATCTTGCTTTGCTTCAGCACACAGAATATAGTAGGCATTCGCTACAAAACAGATCAATGTGTCCATATACTATAATATAAATATATACACACATGAATAAATAAAATGATAAAGTGCAAATAACAGATAATTGGTTATTAATAATCAAAGTTTTGTCCGAGCCAGGTTTAATAGCCTGATGGCTGTGGGGAAGTGGCTATTCCTGAACCTGGTTGTTGCAGTCTTCAGGCTCCTGTACCTTCTACCTGAAGGTAGCAGGGAGATGAGTGTGTGGCCAGGATGTTGTGTGTCTTTCATGATACTGCCAGCCTTTTTGAGGCAGCGACTGCGATAAATCCCCTCGATGGAAGGAAGGTCAGAGCCGATGATGGACTGGGCGGTGTTTATTACTTTTTGTAGTCTTTTCCTTTACCAGGGCGCTCAAGTTGCCGAACCAAGCCACGATGCAACTGGTCAGCATGCTCTCTACTGTGCACCTGTAGAAGTTAGAGAGAGTCCTCCTCGACAAACTGACTCTCCGTAGTCTTCTCAGGAAGTAGAGGCGCTGATGAGCTTTCTTGATAATTGCATTAGTGTTCTCGGATCAGAAAAGATCTTCAGAGATGTGCACGCCCAGGAATTTAAAGCTCTTGACCCTTTCAACCATCGACCCGTTGATATAAATGGGGCTGCGGGTCACCATCCTACTCCTTCCAAAGTCCACAATCAGTTCCTTGGTTTTGCTGGTGTTGAGGGCCAGGTTATTGTGCTGGCACCATATGGACAGTCGCTCGATCTCTCTTCTATACTCTGACTCATCCCCATCAGTGATACGTCCCACAACAGTGGTGTCGTCAGCAAACTTGATGTTGGAGCTCGCACTGTGGCCAGCTACGCAGTCATGAGGATAGAGTGAGTACAGCAGGGGGCTGAGCACGCCGCCTTGAGGTGCTCCCGTGCTGATTGTTATCGAGTCTGACATATTTCCACCAATACGAACAGACTGTGGTCTGTGAATGAGGAAGTCGAGGATCCAATTGCAGAGGGATGCACAGAGACCCAGTTCTGAGAGGTTGGTGACCAGCTTGGAGGGGATGACTATGTTAAATGCCGAGCTGTAATCGATGAACAACAGCCTGACATATGAGTTTTTGTTGTCCAAGTGGTCCAGAGCGGAGTGGAGGGACAGCGAGATCGCATCCTCCATTGATCTGTTGTGGCGGTATGCGAACTGCAGTGCGTCCAGGTTTTTGTTGAGGTAGGAGTTGATTTGCTCCATGATCAACCTCTCAAAGCACTTCATCACCACCGGCATTAGTGCCACTGCTCGATAGTCATTGAGGCATGTCACCTTACTCTTCTTGGGCACTGGTATAATTGATGTCCTTTTAAAGCAAGTGGGGACCTCAGACCGCAGAAGTGAGAGGTTGAAAATGTCCGTAAAAACTCCAGCCAGTAGGTCCGCACATGTTTTTAGAACACGACCGGGTATAACTTCTTTCTCCTTTCCTCCTCTTCACCTTCCGTCTTCTTTCTCCTTTCCTTATCTCCTCCCTACCCCCTCCTCGCCTTCTATCTGCTTAAATAACATTAACCAACTAACCTCTCCTGTTCCTATCCCACACCCCCTCCCTCTCCTTACAACAATGTAACAATTATGTCCTTTTAAAGCATGTGGGGGCCTCAGACCGCAGAAGTGAGAGGTTGAAAATGTCCGTAAAAACTCCAGCCAGTAGGTCCGCACAGGTTTTTAGAACATTGGAGGAACAGCACCTCATATTCCGTCTGGGGACCTTGCGTCCTTATGGCATTAACATAGAATTCTCCCAATTTGGCTAGCCCTTGCTGTCTCCTCCCCTTCCTTAACCCTCTAGCTGTCTCCTCCCACCCTCTCATCCGCCCGCCCTCGGGCTCCTCCTCCTCCTCCCCTTTTCCTTCTTCCTTTCCCCCACCCCCCATCAGTCTGAAGAAGTGTTTCGGCCCGAAACGTCACCTATTTCCTTCGCTCCATAGATGCTGCTGCACCCGCTGAGTTTCCCCAGCAATTTTGTGTACCAACAATGTAACAAATCTCTCATTGAACTGGCAGTCCTTACTTTGTTATCTATATAATGAGAAGGAGATATAAACTGGCAATGTAATTAAGAACTCTCTATCCTAATAAGGAATAAAGATGGGTTTTACTTATTCAGCCATTGGAGGAGTAACAACTTGAAATTATTCACTTTCTAGTCTTGGGTAAGAACACAGGCTTCCTTTCGAAGATTGGAGTAAATATTAATATAAAAGACAGACAGTCGAGACTTTGGCAGCGATGAAGGGAACAATCATCGTAAGAAGAGACCTGAGTTTGAAACTCAAGAGAAGTCCACCCCCTACCAACAGTATGAATCTGGTCAAGTCATTCATATGGGTAATATGTGAGCCCAAGTAATGAGTTTTGTGATTTAGTTTAAGAAGTGATAAATTGCAATAATAAAGTAAATGAGAAGTTATTAGAAATCAATTGTTTGCATGCATGCTTAAGTAACTCGAGTGTAAATAAAGATTAAGTTGTACTAAACTTGGTTTGGAGTCTTTTGTTCATCGCGTCAGTTGATACCCTATAAAGGTAAACAATGCCAAATATCAATTGGCCTAAAGGAAAATAGTGTCTGTGACATCCCCCGAATTCTCGGGCTGAGGAGTATTTCCACTGCCTCATGGTATTCGCAGTCGCTCAAAGAGTTGAGACAGAGAATAGGCCCTTCAGCTTAACACATACATGCTGTAAAAAACTTGCCTCACACATCTCCTTTAAATGTTGCCCCTTTCACGTTAATACCCTACTCTCACATCTTTGATATTTCCAACCTAGAATAAGGTTCTGTCTAGCGTATCTATGCCTCTCATAATTTTAAAGACGCTTATCAGATTTCTCCTCAGCCTCTGATGTTCCAAAGAAAACAATCCAAGTCTATCCAACCTCTACCTGTAGCTAATGGCTCCTAATCCAGGCACCATGCTCGTAAACTTCCATTGCATGTTGCTAAACATTCCACAACCTGCCTGTAATGAGGGGACCAGCAATACATACAATATTCAAAATGCAGCCCAACCAAAGGTCTATAAAACTGAAAAAACACAATAACCAATGATTACAGTGGCAGAGATATGATGGCCATCCTTAGATTGTATTCCTGGAAACCAGTGGCATGGCTAGAGTCCTCAGCTGCCCCAGGCCGAGGTATTTACGACATTTTTATTCTCTCATTATTCCATTCTGAGGTTCCCACCTGCTTTATGCAGACCACTAGCATCCTGGTGCCAAAGAAAAGTAAGGTGGTGTCCTTTAATTACTACTATCCAGTAGCTCTGATATCCAATATCATGAAGATAGACACAAAATGTTGGAGTCACTCAGTGGGTCAGGCAGCATCACTGGAGAAAAGGAATGGGTGACGTTTCGGGTCAGGAGTCCTGACTCAGGCAAGAGTCAGGGGAAATCATGAAGTGCTGTGCGAGACTGACGCACATTAACTCTAGCCGAGCATACAACCTTGATCCACTGCAGTTTGCTTATTCACGCAAAGTCCACAGCACACACTAATTCCCTGGCTCTAAACTCATCTCTGGAACATCTAGACAATAAGGACACATGTGTGAGACCCCTATTTATTGACAATACGTCCACCTTCAGCAGCATCTCCCTCCCCCTCTGCCACTGGATCCACAACTTCTGACCCACAGACCACAGGATAGGTAACAATGTGTCCTCCACAATACAGACACTCCATAACTTTCACAATAGGTGACTTTCATAAACTCGCACGTACAGAAACAATTATTGAAGCCCACTGCTGAATTTCTGAGTTGCACAAAATGTTACATCTCCGGAGCAGTGTGCTACTTACTGCCATTTGCCACTGTTAGGTCGGGACCCACAGCTTTAGACAAGCAGGGCGGGTGGGTTTTCGTGCGATCCAAAGGTTTAATTAAAGTAAGAAGCACAAATTTAGCAACGGGAGGATAGTAGCAGTTTCCAGTCTACTTCACAGATATAAATTTCTCGGGCTCATTGCCCTTTCTAGTACTGGGCACTAACCCCTGTCCCACTTAGGAGACCTAAACAGCAACCTATGGTGACCTTTCCCGCCGCCAAAAAAAAAAATCAAGGACGATGTGACCTGCAACCTCCTACCACCTCCCACGCATATGTTGAAAGCCTTCCTCGACTATAAAGAAAACTGGCTTCGACTAGACCTGCGACTAAAAAATATCGATTTTTAAAACGGCAACCTATTTTTAGTCGAGGCCAATTTTAATGATGAAAAAATAGCAGCAACCTAGATGAAGCCTCGACCACGTGGAAACCACTTTCAACCATTAAGGAGAGTGACCAAAACCTCAGGTGACCTCATGGAAACCTTGTGTGGCGGGCAAGGTCACCAAAGTTTGCTGTTTATGTTTCCTAAGTGCGACAGGGGCTTTAATGGTGTGACACTGGGAAGATGAGCGATGAGGAGGGAGTCGGTGGAGAGCGACTCCCAGCAGGCTAGCTATGGCTGAGTACCACAAAGTGAAACATGTGTGTGACTCTGGGGGAGGAGAAGGAGGCGAGAGTGAAGGGAGTGGACAAAACAACTGCTGACAGAAAGAAGTGACAGCATCAGCGGGCGCCTCAGTGTCGTAAAAAGGGGAGGGAGTCAGCACAGTGACTGAGAACATCCTGTAGGGGGCAGCAGCTATGAAGCGGCAGCACAGCATCTCGCTGACCAGCCTGAAGAAAGCACTATTGGCCGCGCCATCGCTTGACGGCCAGCAAACTGGGTCTGATATGAATATCAGTTTACCCAATGATTGGACTAGTTCATATGTAATCTGTTTAAATGTGTTTAGAAAGCTAAATGCTGTCTATGAAGCCTGACCATAACACACCATGAATTGCCCATTACCAAATTTACAAGTGTATAGTAGTACTCACAATGTAAATTGTGACTCATGTAAGAGTACACGGAATAGAACCTTTACGTAAGTTGGCGAGTTTCTGTATTTCTCAACACCAGTGCCCGGCAAGGATGTGTTCTCAGTCCCCTACTATACTCGCTATACACTCTCGACTGCGGCCAAATTTAACAACTGCTTAAAACACAGGAGGCTGAGGAGTGATCTTATAGAGATGTATAAAATCATGAGGGGAATGGATAGGGTGAATGCACTGAGTGCTTTATCCAGGTCGAGACATCAAGAAATGGAATACATAGGTTTAGGGTGAGAGGGGCAAGATTTAATAGCAGCCTTTACACTCAGCGGATGGTGGGTATATAACGAACTGCCAGAGGAGGTAGTTGGCAAAAACTGTAACAATACTGAAAAGACACTTGGACTGGAACATGGATAGGAAAGAGTAAGTAGGAAATGGCCAAATGTTGGCAGGTGTGCTAGCATAGATGGGGCACCTTGGTCAGTATGTATGTGCGTGCTATATGACACTCTGACTACAAATTTGTTGATGACAGGATTGTGGTGAGCCGAGTCGCAAATAATGAGACAGATTACAATACAATACAATACAATTTATTTGTTGTCATTTGAACCCAGAGGCTCAAACGAAATTTGGTTTCTGCAGTCATACAAACAAGAAGAAGAACCAAGACACAACACAATTTACACAAACATCCATCACAGTGAATCTCCTCACTGTGATGGAAGGCAAAGTCTTATCTCTCCCCTGCACTCCTCGTTCTCCTCCCGATGTCAGAGTCAAAGCCCACGGCGGGCGATGGTAAATAAGTCCCGCAACCATTAAAACCGCGCCGGGCGATGCAAGGCCCTGCTCCGGGTCTTGGTGTTGGAGCCCCCAGCTGGGCGCTAACAAGTCCCGCGGCCATTTAAAGCCGCGCCTGGTGATGTAAGACCCCGCTCCAGGTCATCCTCAACCCCGTAACTTGGGCGGGAGAAGTCGCCGTTGCGGAAGCCCCGCAAAGCGGTCTCCCAGCAGGGAACCGCGGGCTCCCGGTGTCACCGTCCACCGGGCCGGCGGCTGGAGCCTCCGAATCTCTGGGGTCGGGCCGCAGCAGCGCGCCACCACAGCTCCTCCCGCTCCGAACTCGGCCAGCTCTGCGATGGTGGGTAAGTCCGCAGCTCCGCGACTGGAGCCCCAGGTCGTTCTGGTTGGAGGCCGCTCCACGGTGCTAGGCCCCAACGACAATGGAGACCCGACAGAGAAAAGGTCGGGTTCTCCGTGCAGGGGAAAGATTTTAAAAGTTTCCCCACCCCCCGCCCCCCACACACATACCCAGTTTAAAAAAATAAAATTAAATCTACATTCAAACAAGACAAAAAATTAAAAAAAGACAGACGGACGGCAGAGGCCGTGCCGTATCTGTACCCAGGATGAGGACTTCCAAACCAGGGCATTGGAGATGTCCACATTCTTTAGGGAATGGGGGTTCCCATCTTCGACCATGGGTAACGTTCTCACCAGGGACTCTTCTATATCCCGTAGCTCTGCTCTCACTCCCCACCCCCCACTCGTAACAAGGACAGAGTCCCCCTTGTCCTCACCTTCCAGGCTACCAGCCATCACATACAACAGATAATCCTCCGACATTTTCGCCACCTCCAACGGGAACCCACCACTGGCCGCATCTTCCCATCTCCTCCCCTTTCGGCTTTCCGCTGCAAGCTCTCCCTCCGTAACTCCATGGTCAATTCGTCCCTTCCCACCAAATTCACCCCCTCCCCTGGTACTTTCTCTTGCAACTGCAGCAAATGCTAGACTTTTCGCTTTACCTCCCCCCTCAACCATCCAAGGACCCAAGCAGTCTCTCCAGGTCTGCACCCCCTCCAACCTCTTCTATTGCATCCGCTGCTCTAGGTGTCAACTGATCTACATTGGTGAGACCAAGCACAGGCTTGGCGATCGCTTCCCCCAACACTTCCGCACAGTTCGCAATAACCAACCCAACCCAAGCTCAGCACCTCAACTCCCCCTCCCATTCCGTATCCAACCTTTCTGTCCTGGGCCTCCTCCATGGCCAGAGTGAGTCCCACCGCAAATTGGAGGAGCAGCACCTCATATTTTGCTTGAGTAGTTTACACCCCAGCAGTACTTCTCCAATTTCAGGTAGTCCTTGTTTTCTCTCTCCTTCCCCTCCTCTTCCCAGCTTTCCCAGAGTCCACTGTCTCTGCCTCTTCCTTTCTTCTTGCCGCCCCCCCACCCCCACATCAGTCTGAAGAAGGGTCTCAACCTGAAATGTTACCTATTCCTTCGCTCCATAGATGCTGCCTCACCTGCTGAGATTCTCCAGCATTTTTGTCTACCTTCGATTTTTCCAGCATCTTTCTTAAACATGCAGATTTATACAACTCTGGTTAGGCCACCTTTGGAGTATTGCGTGCAGTTCCGGGTGCCCCATTATAGGAAGGATGTTCAGGCTTAGAAAAGGATGCAGAGGAGGTTTTCAAAAATTAAGCTTGGATTAGAAGACATAAGCTACAAGGAGATGTCAGATTGTCAGATTGTTTTCTCTGAAATACTGGAGGTCGTGGGGAAACCTGACTGTGACAACCAGAACCTGTTCACGCAGAGTGGAAATATCAAATACTAGAGGGCATAACTTTAAGATAAGTGGGGCAAAGTTTAAAGGAGATGTGCACGGCATGGTTTTGTACATAGAGGCTGGTTTTTGCCTGGAACACGCTGCTGGGGGTGTTAATTGAGGCAAATATATTAGCGGCATTTGAGACTTTTGGACAGGCACATGGATGTACAGGGAATGGAAGGATATGGATTATGGGCAGGTAGATAAGAGTTGGTCTTGGCACAGACCAACACCTGTTTGGTACAAATATTGTTGTCTGAGTAGCCTGTTTTTGTGCTGTTACTCCATGTTCAGTGTTCTATTACTAACTTGTTATTTCTATCTTTCAGAAAAAAATTATTTGTAATTGGCCCAAATCTTAGGAGTTGAATATGATTACCAGCCTTTTCAGCTGAAAGGATAAATGCTATGGACAATAAATTCATTCACAAATCCTTACCAATGAGTGGCAGTACCAAAGTTGATTTAGTCTCGACTGGAGCAGCTTAGCATGGATTTCATTGTGCTGGGCATCCATTAGGAAGCTTATGTCATTGTTTTGATGGGAATTTCACTCCCCTGCATAGTTTGTTCTCCCTCAAATGACATCAATAAAACAAGATGGCGAGGGCGGAAGGTGAAAGGAAAAGTTATTGGAGAGCTCACATCCAATGTCCTCGGAAAGTGCTCTAAAGTTTTATGGTCAGTCTGAGAAGTGAAACATGGTGACTTTGGCGTGCAGATGTGGAGGGGTGGCATTTGGAGTTGATAGGCAATGCATTTGCGGTGGTTGTAGGTTGAGTTGGCGGCGGTGACCACAGGATGCCCTACAGTAGCTGGGTGAGTTAGCGGATCAAGGGCAGCCTGTAGCAGCTGCATGGAGCAGAGGTGGAAGGTGCTAACAGCATTGCACTGGGCCAGGCCAAGACTTACTTCAATCAATCCGGTGCCTTTGGGGGAAGAATACCTAAATATACAACAAGACCAATCATAAAAGGACACAAAGTGCTGAGGTAGCACAGCAGGTCGGCAGCATCCCTAGAGAACATGGATAGGTGACGTTTCGGGTACGAGGCTCTTCAAATCAAATTGGACAAGAGTCACCATGTTTTGGCACCATCTTGGCAAGACCATAGTCAGCAATGAGTCATCAATTTCCAGCACCATCTTGCAACTTTCAAATCTCAGATTTCTGAAATTAAGTCTGATCTGATTCTAAGGAATGCATTTCTTCTTTTCTCACTTTAAGAAACAGTGGCACAGCTTATAAAGCTGCTGCTTCACAATGCCAGAGACCTAGGTTTGATCCTGTCCTTGGGTGCTATCTGTGAATTTCAGGATTGATGGTCAGCGTGGACTCAGTGGGCCAAAAGACCTATTTCCATGCAATATCTCTAAGAGTATGGTGTTGGACTTTGATAGAACAAACCAGGGTAGGACATTCACAATGCAGGTCATTCGGGGGCAGCTCTCTGCCATTTTCAATGCCTGGGCTCAGAACCATTTCCATGCTTACTTTTCTGTCCTATGCCTTCTCCATTGTTGTTATGAGGCAAAAACACAAAATGCTGGATAAATTCAGTGGGTCAGACAGCATCTCTGGAGGACATGGTTAGACAATGTTTCAGGTCAGGACCCTTCTTCAGATTGATTCTGATAGTGGGAAGATGGAAAAGAGGTGGATGCTGGACAAAGCCTGGCTAGTGATAGGTGTGTGTAGGTGAGGGGAGTTTGATTGGCAGATGGTGGACAAAGCCCAGAGATGGAAAGGGGTCAAAAGGGTGTCAGGCAAAGAGACAAGAGAGGTGAAATATAAAGCCAGAAGGAAGGAGTGCGGTAAATGTGGACGAGGGTTTGGAAGAGAAATGCTGGCGAGATAGATGGATAAATGAGTGTGCATGAGGATGGATAACAGGGAACAGAGAGGGGATAAAAAGGAGGAGTTGTTTTGCAAAATTGGATAACTTAATATTCATACCATGGGTTGTAAGCTACTCATTCTGTAAGCTGCTGTTCTGCCAGTTTGCACATATTCTCACAGGAGGGAGGCAGCCCAGGACAGCAAGGTCAGTATGGGTCTGGGAAGAGGAGTTAAAATGATTAACAAGTGAGTTATCCAGCAGGTGTTGGCGGTCTTAGCACCAGTGTTCAACAAGATGGTTGATGAGTATATGTTTGGTCTTGCTGATGTAAGGAACCCCAGATTTGGAGCACCAAGTGAGGTAGATGAGGTTAGAAGAGGTGTGGATGAACCTCTGCCTCAACTGGAAGGGCTGGTGGGGTCACTGGAAGGATGTGAGGGAGGAGATGCAGGGACAGGTGTCACATGTTCTGCGTTTGTAGGGGAAAGTACCCTGGCAGAGAACAGTTTGGGTGGAAAAGGATGAACGAATCAAGAAGTTCAGAGGGAGTGGCCGCAAAATAAAATGGAAAGGGATGGGGATGGGAAAATGTGACTAGTGGTAGGATCATGTTAAAGGTGGTGGAAATGTCCAAGAATGACGTGTTGGATGTGGAAGGTGTTGGGTTCAAAGTAAGGACAGGGGAACACTATCCTTGTTCTGTCTGAGGGGAGAAAGGTGAGAGCAGAACTGTGCAATGCAGAGGATATAAGGGTGAGGGATCTATCGACAATAGCAGGGGAGGAACCCATTTTTATGAAATAAAGAGGACACCTTGGATGTCGGTGCAGTCAGAGGGTGGTGAAGCTACGGAAATCATTGCCACAGATGGCTGTGGAGGCCGTCATTGGCTAATTTTAAAGCAGAGATAGATAGATTCTTAATTAGTAAAGGTGTCAAAGGTTACGGGGAGTAGGAGGGCAAATGGGGTTGAGTTGTAAAAATAGATCAGCCATGGCTGAATAGCAGATTAAATTTGATAGGTTGAATGACCTAATTCTGCTTTCATGTCATGGTCTTATGTAATGAACATAAGGTTTAGCACTAGACGCTACGAATCCCAGTTATGGAGACACTGGTATCGTTGTCTCATTGTAGGACATTGATCATTCTTTTTATTCTGGATTTTAATTCACGAATTGTGTTTTTTTTTAATATATATAACTTATGATGCTTTTATAAGTGATATACTAAGATTTTATATGTACTTTATGATGTTTTTAATATGCAATGTATTTTTATGTAATGTTGTCCCTTGTCTGGACATTGAGTCTGAAATAATGTTTATTATTATTATTATTATTATTATTATTATTATTATTATTATTATTATTATTATTATTATTATTATTATTATTATTATTATTATTATTATTATTGACAAGCCTCATTTTGGGAGCAAATGCAGTGGAGACAGAGATATTGTGTAGAGGATTGCATCTTTGCAAGAGACAGGGTGGGAGGAGCTGTAGTCCAGATAACTCTGGGAATCAGTGGTTTGAAGTAGACATCAGTCAATAGTCTGTACCCTGTGATGGAGATGGAGAGTTTCAGAACTGGGAGACAGATGTTAGCGACAGCAAGGGAATTTGAGGAGAGGGTGGAAATTAGCATTAAAGTTGATGAAATCAACGTTCTGCATGGGTGCAGGAAGCAGCCCTAATCCATTCATTAGACAGTATACTTTTAGAACAAGGACTGATTGACATAACATCAGGAGATGAGTTCTGTGGTTAAGAAGAAACTGCAGATGCTGAAAAATCGAAGATACACAAAAAAGCTGTAAAACTCAGCGGGTGCAGCAGCGTCTATGGAGCGAAGGAAATAGGCAACGTTTCGGGCTGAAACCCGAGTTCTGTGGGGCAGGACCAAGCAGAAACAAAGGATCTGCCAAGGCAGTCCTATTTGTGGATTTGGGGCTACGGATAGAAACAGGGAGTATGGGTTTGGGAAATTGAACGTTGCACGCTGTGGAGAGGAGATCGCTGCAGGTGATGAGATTGGTAATAGTTTGCAAAATTCTTGCTTGGTGTTCGTCTGTGGGATCATGGTCAAGCAGTCGGTATGAGGAGGTGTCCAAGAGCTAGCGCCAGGCCTCAGCACAGTAGAGGTCAGACTGCCAGTCTACAAATGCTCCTCCCTTGTCAGCGGTTTGATAATAATATTGGCATGGGGGGGGGGGGCGGTTGTGTGCAGGCAGGGAGGGGTAAGGGCTGGGAGCTGGGGGGGGGGGGGGTATGAGGGCCAGAGGAGGGAGTGGTGTGGACTGACGGGGGAGGGCGGGAAGGTGATATCCAGGTGGAGAATGTAGATGTGATGGCTGGGCAGTGGGGGGGAGGTGAGAGGTCTGCGGGAGGGCGGGGGGAAGAAGAGATGAAGGCTCAGAGTTGGGCATAGAGGAGTTTCCCGAGGTGGGGGAGTTTCCAGAGGTGGGGAATGGTGGGAACTGGGGGGAGGGGTGGTCCCCCAGTGGGGGGTGGGAGGAAGAGGCCAGGCTTGTGATCCCTGGTGAGGTCAGGGGCTGAGATACAGAGTGGGGAGGTGAGAGCCAGGGGGAGGTAGAATCACGTGGGGATTGTGAGGGATGGGCAAACGATAGAGGTGGGTGACTGGGAGGAAGGGACGGAGTTGAGGGCCTGCAGCAGCACACAGGAGGGCCGGGGTGGTGTGGTGAGCAGCGGGGATGTCCTCTGTCTGGCTCCATTACTCTCCTTAGGGTGGTTGGTAAAGAACAGAGACGCTCTTTCCTGCTTCTTCCACCTTCAAGTGCTGCATTCTTTACTCTCATTCCTGGGGGAAATTGGTGATGGTGCTTCTATGCTTGGAGGATCGATGTGGCACGTTTTCCGGAAAAGCTTGCCTCCTGAGGCATTGTTCCCCAGCAACATCAGCTCCAGGATCTCTGCACCTCAGCAGCTCTCTCCCAATTCTGGAGCACAGCCACAGGTATACCACCGGTACAGCCAAGTGTTGCCTTTAGCTGCTGGATGGTGAAAAGTTACAACACATCCAGCAGAGTGACCAGAACTGAAAACAAAGCTGCAGCATCACTTGGAAACAATGTTCTCTGTAAACCTCACAAGCAATGCTCACAAAAAGTTTTCAGGGTAAAATGCAAAGAAAATAAATGGTGTTCATAAAATCCCAGCACTTTGTTTATTATTGGTTGGTATTGCTTTTCACTGCAAAATGCGATGGTTTGGAAAAGATTGTCTAACAAATGTAAAATCTACTTATAGTTTGAATATGTTCAATATAATGTGAATGGATATTAGCTAAAAATTTGGATCTCAACAAAGCCTTTATGGGACAACATAATTAACAACTGGATAAAATCAGCCCATCTTGTATATTGTACAAATCAATCTTTGTTAATTTGGCAGGCAGAAACAACAGATTTAATCCATTTGGAAAATGCCTATTAATTGGTCATAAATGCATTACTCATCGTTAAAGTCTTCAAAATGCCGGAATAGATAATTTCATCATGTCTAAAATATTAAAGTTGAAGATCGTCATTTGCAAGTTCCCACGAGACAGCAGGAGACAACATTATCAAGTATTTGAAAATCATTCACCCAGACATATTTGAAAAGATTTAATTTCATAAAGTGACTCTTCTGACATAGATGTTGAAATCTGATGGAGTGTTACTAAGCACAACCTAGCAAGGATACAAGAAGATTGTGATCAGTGAAAGGATGAATTGGAGTCTCTGGCTCAGAGGAAACCAAGAAGACATTGGAAACTACATAAAGATCTCAAAATGATTACAATTGGTTTGGTTGACATACGGTTGACACGGTTGCCCATGTGATTGCCCAGACCATGGGAAAACTGAAGATTAGCTGGTTCACTGGAAAATTCTGAGTATCTGAGAACTAGATTAGGGGATACTAGCTACAGGGGGAGGTTGTACAAAATTGGATTGTTTTCTCTGGAACGCCAGAGATTGTGGGGAGACCTGATTGAATTATGTAAAATTATGAGAGTTATTGATAGAGAGTTATTGATAGTCATAACTTTTTCCCAATATGGAAAAATCTAATACTAGAAGACATAGTTTTAAGGTGAGAGGAGCAAAGATTAAAGGAGATGAGAGGGACAAGTATATTGTTTTTCATACTCTCCAGAGAAATCATCTGTACATACTTATAATCAAATCATGTAGAAAATAGAGTGACAAACTTAAACAAACAGATCTTGGTGAACTTGTCGATGATTTTGCTATGAAGAAGGCGAGAAAAAAACATTTTTGCTCTTAGTGTATTTGTAGTTTCTTTATTTCTTAATATTCAAGATTCAATTCAAGAGACACTTGTTGTCACATGCACCAATTGGTGTAATGAAATTTGGGGGTCACCATCCGATTTCGGAACGGAAGAACATTCTCAGCGGCTTGGACTTCCGAATCGGCCACTTCCTACCGGAGACTGCGACTCCCGAAGTTCACAGGCTGAGCTGGGCGGAGATTCATGCTGGCGGCCCTCAGCAAAGGGATGTTGAAATCAGCATGGCCCAAGGCTGGGAGCTCCGCAAACCACAGCTCCATGATGTTGAAGCAGCAAGCCCAACACTCCAGAGCTTCAAACGGCGATCCAGGTAAGGCATCGCCCGCTCCGCGGTGAATCCAATATGTATTTTAAAACCAACCGTTTAATGACAACATACAGTAGGATCTAAAAGTGTCACACTGTCACTGTCGGGTAGTCATGGTACTCTAGTCATGGGGGTGGGGGATTGGGGGGGGGGGCCTCACAAGCGAAATAGCTTAGGGCCTCTCTTCATCTAAACCCGGCCCTGTATTCAGGATCAGTTCCTGTGGATTGGCGGATAGCTAATGTTATCCCACTTATCAAGAAAGGAGCGAGAGAGAAAATGGGGAATTACAGACCAGTTAGCCTGACTTCGATGGTGGGAATGATGCTGGAGTCAATTGTTAAAGAGGTAATAATGGGGCATTTCGATAGCAGTTACAGCAAGACCCCGGTGTCCTTGTACACTGGTCACTAAAAGTTGGCGTGCAGGTACAGCAGGCAGTGAAGAAAGCTAATGGAATTTTGGCCTTCATAACTCGAGGATTTCAGTATAGGAGTAGAGAGGTTCTTCTGCAGTTGAATAGGGCTCTGGTAAGATCACATCTGGAGTATTGTGTACAGTTTTGGTCTCCTAATTTGACTCTAATTTTACGCTAATTAGACATTGACATCTAACTCCCTCTTAAATATAGCCAATGAACTGGCCTCCACTACCTTCTGTGGCAGAGAGTTCCAGAGATTCACCACTCTCTGTGTGAAAAATGTTTTTCTCATCTCGGTCCTAAAGGATTTCCCCTCTATCCTTAAACTGTGACCCCTTGTCAAGGACTTCCCCAACATCGGGATCAATTTTCCTGCATCTAGCCTGTCCAACCGCTTAAGAATTTCAATTCAATTCATTCAATTCAAGATTCAAGAAGTTTATTGCCATGTCAACAAGTTGATAGGAATGTGTCTTGGTTCGCTCTCAGACAGATACAATACAGTACAATACAACCACCACATACACCACAATGAATAATACAGACAATACCGTACGAAGGACAATATATACAGGAAGGACAGTACCCAGCAGCGTCATGTTAAGCGTAAGTGCAAGTGCAAAAGAAAGTGCAGAGTGATTAGTGCAAATTCAAATATCTGATGGCTTGGAGGTAGGTGCTGTCTCTGAAGCGAGATGTTTTACTTTTAATGCTTCTATATCTCCTTCCTGATGGGAGGAGATTAAAGAGGTAATGTGCCGGGTGAAAGTGGTCTGCTATGATTTTTTTGGCCTTTCTGGTGAGTCTTGTTGAGTAAAGTGATGTCATTGAGGGAAGTCTGCTGCAACCGATGATCTTAGAAGCTCGGCGCACTATTCTCTCCAGCCGAATCTTATCCTGCGAGGTTGTGTGACCATACCAGACAAGCATGGAGAATGTGAGTATGCTTTCTATGGTAGACCTATAGAAGTGGGTCATGGCTGGTCGACTGACGCTGAATTTTTTGAGCTGCCGCAGGAAGTAGAGTCGCTGGTGGCACTTACTGATTATGAGACTGGTGTTGAGCTCCCATGATAGGGATTGATATATGGTGGTCCCGAGGAACTTAAAGGAGGTGGCCCTCTCAACCACCTCTCCATTGATGAAGAGAGGGAGGAGGGGGGTGGCCTTCTTTCTGAAATCAACAACCAGCTCCTTAGTTTTTGAGATGTTAAGTATGAGGTTGTTGTTCTCACACCACCTTACTAGCTCCTCTACTTCACTACGGTAAACGGTTTCGATGTTATTGGTAATAAGACCTGCCACAGATGTGTCATCTGCAAACTTAAATAACAAGACAGAGTCAGAGTGTGAACAGCAAAAATGTGTGTACAGAAGAGGTGATAAAACGCAACCCTGGGGAGCGCCGATGTTCAGGAACCTAGCCAGTGAGACATGGTTACCAATTTTTACCACCTGTTTTCTGTCACATAGAAAGCTATAGATCCATTTACATAGAGATGAGTTGACCCCCAGTTCCTGTAAAGTGTGTATCAACTTTACAGGAACGATGGTATTGAATGCGGAGCTAAAATCCACAAAAATAAAGCGAGCATATGTGGATCTGGATTCCAGGTGTTGGAGGATGGAGTGCACACAGAGGGACACTGCATCATCTACACTTCTGTTGGCTCTGTAGGCGAATTGATAGGGATCAAGTGTAATGCTGGAAAGATGTTTGCATACCAGTCTCTCAAGAACCTTCATGATGACTGAAGTTAAGGCAACAGGCCTATAGTCGTTAAGACAAGTGATGTTATTTTTCTTGGGGACTGGTACGATCACAGCTGACTTGAAACAAGCAGGCACAATTGAGAGTTGAAGTGACCAGTTGAAAATGGAGGTGAGGACGGGTGTCAGTTCATTAGAGCAGTGTATTAATGTAGTAGGCGCCACATTAGAATTGTGTAAGTTTCTATAAGATCCCCCCTTAATCTCCTAAATTCTAGCGAGTACAAGCCGAGTCTATCCAGTCTTTCTTCATATGAAAGCCCTGACATCCCAGGAATCAGTCTGGTGAACCTTCTCTGCACTCCTTCTAAGGTAATAATGTCCTTCCTCAGATTTGGAGACCAAAACTATACACAACACACCACTTGTGGTCTCACCAATACCCTGTACAACTGCAGTAGAACCTCCCTGCTCCTATACTAAAATCCTTTTGCTATGAATGCTAACATACCATTCGCTTTCTTCACTGCCTGCTGCACCTGCATGCCTACTTTCAATGACTGGTGTACCATGACACCCAGGTCTCGTTGCACCTCCCCTTTTCCTAATCGGCCACCATTTAGATAATAGTCTGCTTTTCTGTTTTTGCCACCAAAGTGGATAACTTCACAATTATCCACATTATACTGCATCTGCCATGCATTTGCCCACTCACCCAGCCTATCCAAGTCACCTTGCAGCCTCCTAGCATCCTCCTCACAGCTAACACTGCCCCCCAGCTTCGTGCCATCCGCAAACTTGGATATATTGCCTTCAATTCCCTCATTCAAATCATTAATATATATTGTAAATAGCTGGGGTCCCAGCACTGAGCCTTGCGGTACCCCACTAGTCACTGCCTGCCATTTTGAAAAGGACCCGTTTACTCCTACTCTTTGCTTCCTGTTTGCCAGCCAGTTCTCTATCCACATCAATACTGAACCTCCAATACCATGTGCTTTAAGTTTGTATACTAATCTCTTATGTGGGACCTTGTCGAAAGCCTTCTGAACGTCCAGATATAACACATCCACTGTTTCTCCCCTATCCACTCTACTAATTACATCCTCGAAATATTCTATAAGATTCGTCAGACATGATTTACCTTTCATAAATCCATGCTGACTTTGTCCAATGATTTCACCACTTTCCAAATGTGCTGCTATACCA
Source organism: Amblyraja radiata (assembly GCF_010909765.2). NCBI lineage: Eukaryota > Metazoa > Chordata > Chondrichthyes > Rajiformes > Rajidae > Amblyraja > Amblyraja radiata. The sequence goes on from NC_045990.1 coordinate 20,753,749, forward strand.
TCTTTAATAACTGACTCTAGCAGTTTCCCCACCACCGATGTTAGACTAACTGGTCTATAATTCCCCATTTTCTCTCTCCCTCCCTTTTTAAAAAGTGGGGTTACATTAGCTACCCTCCAATCCTCAGGAACGACTCCAGAATCTAAAGAGTTTTGAAAAATGATCACTAATGCATCCACTATTTCTGGAGCTACTTCCTTAAATACTCTGGGATGCAGCCTATCTGGCCCTGGGGATTTATCGGCCTTTAATCCATTCAAATTACCTAACACCACTTCCCGGCTAACGTGGATTTCACTCAGTTCCTCCATCTCCTTTGACCCGCGGTCCCCTGCTATTTCGTTAAAGACTGAACAGAGGTAAATGGTGTGCTTTTATTCAAGTAGAGCTGCAAGGAAATAGCTGGGAACTATAGCTTAACATCTGTAGTTGGAAAGTTACTACAGAACATTCTGAGGGGATTGGATATACAGTATCAAAATCTTATCGATTAGCCAGGTGGGCTGAGGATTGGTTGATGGAATTTAATACAGAGAAATGTGAGGTTTTGCATTTTGGGAAGTCTAACCTGGGTAGGGCCTACATAGTGAATAGTAAGACTCGGGGGAGTGTTGTAGGAGTGCTGGTGCAGGTAGATAGGGTGGTCAAAAAAGCTTTTCGCACATTGGCCTTCATCAGTCAATATTGAGAAGAGAAGTTGGAAGGTCATGTTGCAGTTATATAATATGTTGGTGAGGCCATGTTAGAGTTTTGTGTACAGTTCTGTGCACTACGTTACAAGAAAGATGTTGTCAAGTTGCAAAGGATACAGAAATTTACGAGAATGTTGCCAGAACTCGAGGGTCAGAGCTATCAGGAGAGGGTGAGTTGACTGGGAATCTATTCCTTGGAGCGTAGGAGGATGAACGATGATCTTATAGAGGTGCATAAAATCATGAGAGGAATAAATCATGTAGATGTCTTGCTTAAAGTAGGGAATCGAGAACTAGAGAGCATCGGTTTAAAGTGAAGATATGACACAATACTATAGAACTTTATTTATCCCTGGATGGAGATTTATCTGGCAATTGTCATAAAACACAAAATACATAAAACATGAAATTAAAGTGACGAGTGGAAAGGATTGGGGATGTGAGTTGTACAGAAGGGGAAGGAGTTGTACAGTTCGATAGTCACCTGCAAAAAGGATCTCCTGTGGCGTGCTGTCCTGCATTTTGGTGGAACCAGTCTGCTGCTGAAGTTGACCAGAGTGTCATGGAGGGGGTGAGCCGTACTGTCCAGAATGCTCCGCAGTTTGAGGAGTATCTTCCCCTCCGAGACCAACTCGCATGAATCCAACTCTGCCCCCAGGATGTAGCCAACCTTCCTAATGAGTTTGCTCATCTGAATAGTGTCCGCGGCCTTCACCCTGCTGCCCAGTACATGACAACGAAGAAGATGGTGCTGGCTACCATCTACAGATGTTCTACCATTGGTAGAACATCTGCAGTATCTTACTGCACACATTGAAGGAGCAGAGCCTTCTCAAAATGTACAGCCGGCTCTGTCCCTTCTTAAACAGGGCCTCAGCGTTCCTGGATCAGTCCAGTTTACTGTACAGATACACTCCAAGGTCCAAGGTATTTGTTCCCCTTGGTAAACTACACATACACACCATTGATGGAGACTGGGGCAGGGCTGTTTTTCTTCGCCTAAATTCCACCACTAACTCCTCAGTCTTAATAATAATAATAATAGCTTTATTTATATAGCACATTTTAAGTCAACTTGCATTGACACCAAAGTGCTTTACATAAATTAAATAATAAATTTACATACAAACCATAGAAAAAGGTTAAAATTAAATAAAGAAAGAAAATGGACACAACACATTATAGAGTTCAACACAAACGTCCTCCCCCACAGCAGAATCAAAATTGTCCACTGTGGGGAAAGGCAGCAGAAAGTTAAGTCCTCTTCCTCTGAAACACCCGAGGTCGGGGCCCATTTGTGGCCTTTCAGCCAGTCCGATGTTTTCAGGGCCCTCTTGCCGTGAAGATGGAACACTGGCGGCGGGTGAAACAATTCCTCAGCGGCTTGGAAAGTCTGGAGCGGCTGCCTCCTCCCCGGAGACCGGAGAACTCGTAGACTTCAGGCCGCGCCGGTTGGAGCTCCGACCCCGGCGAACTCGATCCCTGGCTCCGCGGCGCTCCAAATCCAGCGCCGCCCGCGGCCGGACACCCGCAGCCACAACTCCGCGATGTTTGGATCGACGGCCACAGCGCTCCGGAGCTTACCGCACGGCGACCCGGTAAGGCATCGCCCGCTCCGTGGTTCCGCTCCGTGATGGTGTCCTTGCGCTGCGCCACCGCCGAAGCTGTAGTCCCGGCCGGTCCCGACAGGAAACGCCGCTCCAGTCTCGATGGTAGGCCGCGAGGACGGGGCGAAGAAGCAGCTCGGAGGGATGCTGCCTCTCCGACCAGGTAGGGGACTAAGAATTAAAGTTTCCCCCTTCCTCCCCCCTTCCCCCTTCCCCCCCCACCCACCCACCACATAAAAGACCTCCACTAACATTTTGGACAGGACTTAAAATAAAAAAAAGGTGAAGAGACGGACTGCGGGAAGGCTGCCATACACAGACGGCGCCCACTCCCGCACATCCGCCATCTTGGAAGGGGTCTTGTCGGTGTTGAACTGCAGGTGATTCAGCCACAGCATTCAACAAAGTCGTTGAGTACACGTCTGTATTCAGCTTCCCTCCCCTCATTGATGCAGCCCACAATTGCAGAGACATCTGAAAACTTGTGCAGGTGGCAGGAGACCAAGTTATATCTGAAGTTTGAGGTGTAGATAGTGAACAGGAAGGGAGATAGGACAGTTCCCTGTGAGGCCACTGTGTTACTCACTACCATGTCCGAGACACAGTTCTAAATCCTGACACATTGTGGTTGGCCAGTCAGGTAGTTTATAATCCAGGACACCAATGGAGCATCTACCCGCATCTTTGTCAGTTTTCTCCCTAGCAGTGCAGATGGTAAATGCTCTGGGAAGTAAAAAAACATGATTCTCACATTGCTTCCCGACTTATCCAGGTGAGCATAGGAACAATGGAGCAGGTGGATGATGGCGTCCTCAACCTCCATATTTGCTTGGTAAGCGAACTGCAGGAGTTCCATGTTGGGTTTATCCAGGGGTCACAAGTGAGTGAGCAACAGCCTCTCCAGGGACTTCATGATATGTGAAGTCAGCGCCACCAGTCTGTAGTCCTTGGAGGAGTTGTGGTATTTCCTCTTTGGTACAGGAACCAGGTAAGATATCTGCCACATCAAGAGTCAAGAGTCATGAATGTTTTATTGTTATATGTCCCAGATAGAACAATAAAATTCTCACTTCCTCTCCAGGCTCAGGTTGAAGATATGCTGGAGTACTCCGCACCACTGACACGGACATGCCTTGAATATTCTTGGGCTGACACCATCGGGATCGGTGGCTTTTCCTGGGGCGGAGTCTGCTCAGCTCCTTCCTCACCTGCTCAGCCTTGATGGTCTGGTGCGACAAAAAAAGGGCAGAGGAAGTGGACCAGGGGGATTGAGGGAGTTGTGGGGGCAGGGGGCAGAGCCCTCACCATCAAACCTATGAAATACAGGTTTACCTCATTGGCCCAGTCCTGATTGCTTTCACTCCCCAGGCCACTGGTCTTCTTGTACCCTATAATGCTCTTCAAACCGCTCCACACATCCCTCTTGTTGTTCTGCTGAGGTTTCAGCTCCAGCTTTCTCCTGTAGCTATCCTTTCCCTGTTTTCGTCTTGCCTTCAGGTCTTTCTGTACCTGTTTCAACTCCTCAATGTCACCGGTCCTGAAGGCCCTCTTCTTCAGGTTGAGAAGGGTCTTTGTGTCACTGGTGAACCAGGGCTTGTTGTTGGAGTTAAGGAAGATGGAATTGGAAATTGGTAGTGGTAGTTAGAAGTTGGCTGTAGTTGGTAGTTGAGGAAGGGCAACATTTTTAACAGGAATCAGGGGGTAACTTCCACACGAGGGATGGTGGATGTATAGAATGAACTGCCAGAGGAGGTAGAGGAGGCAGGGACTATTGCAACATTTAAGAATCAATCAGACATATTAGACAGGTATATGGATAGGACAGATTTGGAGGGCTATGAACCAAAATCAGGCAGGCGGGACTAGTGTAGATGGGACAAATTGGTCGGTGTGGGCAAGTTGGGCCGAAGGACCATTTACCACACTGTATGACGCTATGACTAACTTACAAGAGCTCTGCATAATTCTCTTCAAGCACTGCCAAGGGAGAACCCATCAAACGACATTGGATGCACCCTTCATTGTCCATCCATTCTTCCCCTTTAACCAGGTGACTACCCCCCACCCATACAATAGTCCTCATGCCCCCCTCCTCTCTGAACACCCACCATCCCCCCTTTAGACATCGTCTCGACCTCCATCTACTCACCTGCCCTCCTCCGACCCCAATCCCTATCCTTGTTGTGTCTTCACCATCCCCCTTGACCTGTCCCTTTCTGATACGGAATGTTCTGTCCTCGACAGAGGCCTCACCTTTGTTCCCCTCCTCCCCACCTCAACAAGTGCTGGGCGCCACGACATTGAGCTCTTGTTCCGTTCCATCCGCCTCCGTGTCTTTTTCTATGGGAAGGTTCATCACCCGATGATGAACCTTCTCCTGTCTCCACCGGTCCCCCTCTTCTTGGACTCCCCCAGATGGCCCTCTACCAACTTTCGAACTTTTCATTTCGAACTGCGGCAGGACATCAATCGCCTCAACCTTTCCACTTTCCTTACCTACTCTAACCTCTCCCCTCTTGAACGTACAGCCCTACGCTCTTCTTCTTCTTCTTGCGTATGGCGTGCATAGCCTAAAGTTGTAAGACAACTTGTTCTGTTTGATCTTCTGATTGTGCATGTCAGGTTGATTGCATTTGACAAAACAGGGTGGACCACGTGAAGATTGCAATCTCCCACCCCAGTCCTACGCTCACTCTGCAGCAACCCCGACACGATAATTAAACTCACCGACAAGGGAGGTGCCATGGTAGTCTGGCGCGCTGACGCTGAGGCCAGGCGACAACTCTCAGACACCTCCTCCTATTTATCCTTGGACCATGATCCCGCACAATTAGAAACATAGAAAACAGATGCAGGAGTAGCCCCTCGAGCCAGCACCACCATTCAATAGATTGGATAGACTCGGCTTGTACTCGCTAGAATTTAGAAGATTGAGGGGGGATCTTATAGAAACGTACAAAATTCTTAAGGGGTTGGACAGGCTAGATGCAGGAAGATTTTTCCCGATGTTGGGGAAGTCCAGGACAAGGGGTTACAGTTTAAGGATAAAGGGGAAATCTTTTAGGACTGAGATGAGAAAAACATTTTTTACACAGAGAGTGGTGAATCTCTGGAATTCTCTGCCACAGAATGTAGTTGAGGCCAGTTCATTGGCTATATTTAAGAGGGAGTTAGATGTGGCCCTTGTGGCTAAAGGGATCAGGGGATATGGAGAGAAAGCAGGTACAGGATACTGAGTTGGATGATCAGCCATGATCATATTGAATGGCGGTGCAGGCTCCAAGGGCCAAATGGCCTATTCCTGCACTTATTTTCTATGTTTCTATCATGGCTGATCATTCACATTCAGTACCCTGTTCTGGTTTTTTCCCCATATCCCTTAAGTCCCTTAGCCCTAGCAGCTAAATCAAACTTTCTCTTGAAAACACCCTGTGAATTCTCTGCGAAAGAAGGCCTCCACTGCCTTCTGTGGCAGAGAATTCCACAGATCCACAACTCTCAGGGTGAAAATGTTTTTCCTCATCTCAGTCCTACCACTCATGGTTAGACTGAGACCCCTGGTTCTGGACTCCCCCAACTTGGGAACAATCTTCCTGCATCAACCCTGTCCATTCCTCCAATAATTTTATATGTTTCAATATGATTCCATCTCATCCTTCTAAATTCCAACGAATACAAGCCCAGTCGACCCATTCTTTCATCATATGTCAGTCCCGCCATGCCGGGAATTAACCTGGTGAACCTACGCTGCACCCCCTCAATAGCAATAATATCCTTTCTCAAGACCCAAATTGCACACAATACTCCAGGTACGGTCTCACCAGGGCCCTGTACAACTGCAGTCGGACCTCCTTGCTCCTAAACTCAAATCCTCTTGCAATGAAGGCCAACATGCCATTAGCTTTATTCACTGCCTGCTGTACCTGCATGCTTACTTTCAGTGACTGATATACAAGCACACCCAGGTCTCGTTGCACCTCCCTTTCTCCTAATCTGACACCATTCAGATAATAATCTGCCTTCCTGTTCTTGTCACCAAAGTGGATAACCTCATATTTATCCACATTATACTGCATCTGCCATGCTTCTGCCCACTCACCCAACCTATCCAACTCAACTGCAGCCTCATAACATCCTCCTCGCAGCTCCCACTGCCACCCAGCTTTGTGTGACAAGCACCAGACCTTGAAATCACACACCATTTCTGATTTAATTACCTCCGGCTGTCTGCCGTCCAAAGCCTTCAACCTTATCAATCCCCAGCCACACACAGCCCAATTTTATCTTCTCCCCAAAATCCACAAACGGAACTGCCCTGGCAGACCCATTGTTTCTGCTTGTTCATGTCCCACTGAATTTATTTCCACATACCTTGACTCCATCCTATCCCTCCTGATCCAATCCCACCCTACCTATGTCCAAACCACCTCACACGCGCATTGTATCTTCAATGAATTCCGTTTTCCAGGCCCCCACTACATTATCTTTGCTATGGATGATCAGTCACTCTGCACCTCCATCCCCCACTCGGAAGGTCTTAAAACCCTACATTTCTTCTCCGACTGCAAAACCAGTCCATTTCTATGTAATATCTCTCCTCCACCTTGCAGAGCTGGTCCTTACCCTTAACAACTTCTCCTTTGACTCCTCCCACTTCCTCCAAATCCAAAGCGGTGGACCAGCATTCTGGCAGGCAGGTTTGCCACTGCTACACTGGTGGGTTTAAACTAAATAGTGGGAAGAGGAGACAAACTGGAAATACAAGGAAGGAGTTAAAGGGAAAGAGAATATAAGAAAAGTTATGAAAGACACCTGAATTAATGGGGCAGAAAGCTCAGGAAGGGACAGGAGAGAGAGGCCAAGTGAAAAAGGAATCGACGAGGGGAGTAATAGATTAAAAGAATATGAATGCACAAAGTATAAGAAAAAAGTGAATGAGCTTGAGGCTCAGTTAGAAATTGGCAAATATGATGTTGTGGGAATTACAGAGACATGGCTGCAAGAGGACCAGGGCTGGGAACTGAATATTCACGGGTATAGGTCTTATCAAAAAGACAGACAGGTGGGCAGAGGGGGTGGGGTAACTCTGTTGATAAGGAATTAAATTCAGTCCCTTGCGAGGGTCAGTCCCTTGACATAGAATCAGGAGATGTAGAGTTGGCATGGACTGAGGAATTGTAAAGGTAAAAAGACCCTAACGGGAGTTATCAACAGGCCCCCAAACAGTAGCCAGGATAAGTTGCAAGTTGAATCAAGAGTTTAAATTGTCATGTCGCAACGGTAATGCTACAGCTGTTATCGAGATTTCAACATGCAGGTTGACTGGGAAAATCAGTTTGGTACCGGATCCCAAGGAAGGGAGTTTGTGGAGTGCCTCCGAGATGGTTTCCTCGAGCAGCTTGTATTGGAGTCTACCAGGAAGAATGCAATTCTGGATTTAGTGTTGTGTAATGAACTGGATTTCATAAGGGCACTCGAGGTAAAGGAGCCATTAAGTGACCATAACATGATAAGATTTAATCTACAATTTGAGAGGGAGCAGAGAAAATTGGAAGTGTCAGTATTACAGTTGAGTAAAGGGGACTATGGAGCCATGAGGGAGGAGTTGGCCAAAGTTGACAGGAATTATACCCTATCAGGAATGACAGTGGACCAACAATGGCAGGTATTTCTGGGAATAATACAGAAGGTGCAGGATCAGTTCATTCCAAACAGGAAGAAAGATTCTAAGGAGAGTAAGAAGCAACCATGGCTGACAAGTGACATCAAGGACAGTATAAAAATAAAAGAGAAGAAGTATAACATAGCAAAGATGAGTGGGAAGCCAAAGGATTGGGAAAAAGGCAATTCAGGGAGAAAATATGAGGTACGAAGGTAAGCTAGCCAAGAATATAAGGGAGGATAGTAAAAGTTTTTTTAGGTATATGGAGGAAAAAATTAGTAAAGACCACACCTCTGCTACAGCCACAGTCACGCAAGGCGTTCCCCAAGGCTCCGTACTCGGCCCCCTCCTCTTCATCATCTACATCCTCCCCCTTGGTCAGATACTCCGCCACTTCAACCAGGACTTCCACTGTTACGCCGATGACACCTAGATCTACCTCAGCACCAAATCCCCTCACAACCCCCCCCCCCCTCTCCCATATCAACTCCTGTTTGTCATCTATAAAAACCTGGATGCAACAAACTCAACAGCGATAAAACAGAATTCCTCCTCATAGGCTCCAAATCCACACTCAGCAAAATCAATAACCCCACTCTCACCATCGACGGCACCACTGTCTCCCCATCTCCCCAGGCCCGCAACCTTGGCGTGATCCTTGATTCCACCCTCTCCCTTGAGCCTCACATCCGCCATGTCATTAAAACCTCCTTCTTTCACCTCCCCAACATCGCCAAAATTAGACCCTCTCTCACACCTCCCGCTGCTGAAAGACTCATCCATGCCTTCATCTCCTCCCGACTGGACTACTGCAACTCACTTCTCCTTGGCATCAGCTCCACCTACATCAACCGACTCCAATTGGTCCAGAACGCAGCCGCCCGACTCATCACCCACACCAAATCCTGGCATCACATCACTCCAGTCCTCAAACAACTTCACTGGCTTCCCATCTCCCACCGGATCACCTACAAAATCCTGGTCCTCACCTACGAAGCCCTCCACCATCTGGCCCCCTCATCTCACTGACCTCCTCTCCCCCTACCAACCCTCATGGTCCCTCAGATCCACATCAGCCGGTCTCCTCTCCATCCACAAGTCCAACCTCCGCAGTTTTGGGGACAGAGCCTTCTCCAGGGCAGCTCCCAGGCTCTGGAACTCCCTCCGCTAACTGATCCGCAATTCCGTGTCCCTCACCTTCTTCCAGTCCCGCCTCAAGACCCATCTCTTCACCTCTGCCTATCCTTAGCCCCACGTCCCCCTCCCTTTTCATCTGTGCTTGAATTGCCTCATATTGTGTTTTAAACTGAATTTCTGTCTTTAATTTGTGTACTAGTCATGTCTCTACTATTTATTTCATTCCGCTTACATGTTTTTCCTCTACTTGCTAAATTTTTGTAAGGTGTCCGTGAGACTCTTGAAAGGCGCCCATAAATAAAATGTATTATTATTATTATTATTATTATTATTAAAGTTGGATCCTTGAAGACAGAAACAGGTGAATTTATTATGGAGAACAAAGAAATGGCAGACGAGTTGAACAGCTACTTTGGATCTGTCTTCACTAAGAAAGACACAAACAATCTCCCAGATGTACAAGTGGCCAGAGGACCTAGGGTGATGGAGGAACTGAAGGAAATTCACATTAGGCAGGAAATGGTGTTAGACTGATGGGACTGAAGGCTGATTAATCCCCAGGGCCTGATGGTCTGCATCCCAGGGTACTTAAGGAAGTGGCTCTAGAAATTGTGGATGCATTGGTGATCATTTTCCAATTTTCTATAGATTCAGGATCAGTTCCTGTGGATTGGAGGGTAGCTAATGTTATCCCACTTTTTAAGAAAGGCAGGAGAGAGAAAACTGGGAATTATAGACCAGTTAGCCTGACTTCGGTGGTGGGAAAAATGCTGGAATATTAAAAATGAAATAGTGGCACATTTGGATAGCAGTCACAGGATCAGTCCGAGTCCGCAGGGATTTATGAAGGGGAAATCATGCTTGACTAATTTTTTGAGGATGTAACTTGGAAAATGGATAAGGGAGAGCCAGTGGATGTAGAGTACCTGGACTTTCAGAAAGCCTTTGAAAAGGTCCCACATAGGAGATTAATGAGCAATTGGGGGTTGGGTACTGACATGGATAGAAAATTGGTTGGCAGACAGAAAACAAAGAGTGGGGATGAACGGGTCCCTTTCAGAATGGCAGGTAATGACAAGTGGGGTACCGCAAGGCTTGGTGCTGGGACCACAGCTATTTCCAATATACATTCATGATTTAGATGAAGGGATTAAAAGTAATATCAGCAAATTTGCAGATGAGACAAAGCTGGGTGGCAGTGTGAACTGTGAGGAGGATGCTATGAGGATGCAGGGTGACTTGGACAGGTTGGGTGAGTGGGCAGATGCATGGCAGATGCAGTTTAATGTGGATAAATGTGAGGTTATCCACTTTGGTGGCAAGAACAGGAAGGCAGATTATTATCTGAATAGTGTCAAGTTAGGAAAAGGGGAAGTACAACGTGGTCTGGGTGTCCATGTTCATCAGCCACTGAAAATAAGCATGCAGGTACAGTAGAAAGTGAAGAAAGGTAATGGCATGTTGGCCTTCATTACAAGAGGAGTTGAGTATAGGAGCAAAGTCAAGTCAATTTTATTTCTATAGCACATATAAAAACAACTCTCGTTGACTAAAGTGCTTTACATCAGTGCAGGTACTAACGTACTACATACAGTGGTACATAGATCTAACAATACATAAATAGATACATACATACTGCGCTCCCTCAGAGGACCTCAAGAAACGCTTGTGAGTAGAAATAAGTTTTAAGTCTAGACTTAAAGGAGTCAATGGAGTGGGCAGTTCTGATGAGAAGAGGGATGCTGTTCCACAACCGCAAAAGCGAGGTCGCCCCTGAGCTTATACCTGGACCGCGGGATAGTCAGTAGTCCAAGTCAGCCGACCTGAGGCACCTGGAGGTAGAATGATGGGTTAGCAGATTTTGGATGTAGGTGGAGGAAAGTATAGATTAGTATACATAAGTTTAGTATAAGTTTAGTATACATAAAGGAGGAGCTTGAAATTGATTCTGAACCACACTGGGAGCCAGTGGAGAGATGCCAGAATCGGGGTGATGTGGTCCCTTTTTTGGGTGCCCGTCAGAAGTCTCGCTGCCGTGTCTTGGACCAATTGCACGCAGGACAGGGATGATTGGCTGATGCCAGTGTAAAGGGAGTTGCAGTAATCAAAGCGGGAGGAGATAAATGCGTGGATGATCTTTTCAAGGTCGTCGAATTGGAGGAATGGTTTGATTTTTGCTATCGTGCGAAGCTGGAAGAAGCTAGCTTTTACCACAGCATTTGTCAAACTTCAATGCTGAGTCAAATATCACGACAAGGTTTTTGACATGAGGTTTGAGTATGGAGGTTAGGCTTCCAAGGTTGCATGCTATCCTTTTGATGGAGTCTGAGGGGCCGAGCAGGATGACCTCAGACTTGCTCTCGTTTAGTTGGAGGAAGTTCTGAGCCATCCAACACTTTATATCCTCGAGGTAATGCATAAGGCTGAGTAGATTTGATCGGTTGTTGGGCTTCAGGGGGAGATAGAGTTGTGTATCGTCTGCATAGCAGTGGAAGGAAATATCGTGCATTTGAATGACTTGGCCTAACGGGAGCATATACAGGGAGAAGAGAATGGGGCCTAGGATGGAGCCTTGTAGTCTTGCGCAGCAAAGGCTAGCTGGGGAAAAGAAAGAGTTGCCTATGTTTGTAGAGAAACTGCTATCTTTGAGGTAGGAGATGAACCAGCTCAGGGCAGTGCCAACAATACCAACCCCATACCGGAGACGCTCAATTAGGATGGTGTGGTCCACTGTATCAAATGTTGTGCTGAGGTCGAGAAGGAGCAGGACTGCACAGTCGCCAGAGTCAATGGTCATTATGTATCTTCAACAAGGCAGACTCTGTGCTGTGGTGGGCCCTGAAACCTGATTGGAAACTTTCCAGGATGGTATTTTGGTGTAGGTAAAGCATTAGTTGATTTGGAATTACCTTTTCAAGGACATTTGAAAGGAAAGGCAGTTTGGAAATAGGTCTGTAGTTGCTAGGCAAGGTAGGTGGGTTATAGGTTAGGTTTTTTCAAGCAGAGGCTGGGCCACCGCGTGCTTGAAGCAGGTTGGAATGGTGCCAGAGGCCAGAGAACTGTTGATGATAGAGAGGGTGCTGGGACCGGCTATTGCAATGACATCCTTCAGAAGGGCAGTGGGGACAGTATCGAGGGGGCAAGTTGCAGGTTTCATCGTGCAGATCAGCTTTACAAGGGAGGGTAGAGTAAAGGGTTGGAAGAAGTCTAATTTAGAAGAACAGACCAATGAGACAGCTAGGTCACAGATGGGAGGGGAAATATTCGATCTGATGTCTCAACTTTGCTGGTGAAAAATGTAGTAAATTATTCGCACTTAGCAGGGAACCCAGCTAAGCTGGTACTGGGGGAAGGACATATGACAGAGGTAATGGTACTAAATAGGACCTTGGAGTTATGGGCGTTTTTGGAAATAAGCTCGGAAAAGTATTGAGTTCTCGCAGACTTTACTGCTTCCTGGTATTTGAGAAGATTGTTTCTCAGAAGTTCGAAGGAAATTTGAAGCTTATCAGATTTTTACTTCCGTTCTGATTTTCTGCACTCTCTTCTTAGGGCTCTGGTGGTGTCATTGAACCAGGGCCAGCCTTTAGGCTTAGACTTTTTCATTTTAAGAGGAGCAACAGAATCCAGGATGGAAGAGCAAGTGGTATTGAATAAATTTGATTTGATTTGATTTGATTCAACTTCATTGTCATTGCACAAATACGAGTACAGGTACAACGAAATGCAGTTTAGCGTATGGTCAGAGTGCAAGATAGTAGAAATAAAAATACTGGTTAAACAATATGTGCACTGTGGATGAATTAAACTGGTACATATGCAAATAAATGTATACAGATGGGAGAGTATAAAAGATGGCTAGCGACAGGACTGTGAGTTCAGCAGTGTAATTGTGTTATTGAAAAAGCTGTTCCTCAGCCTGCTTGTGCGAGACCTGAGCATCCTGTACCGCCTCCCTGATGGGAGGAGGGTAAATAGTCCATGGTTAAGGTGAGAGGGGTCCTTGATGATTTTCCCGGCCCGTCTCAGACACCGTTTGCGGTGGAGGGCATCCATGGCAGGGAGCGGGGCACCAATGATGTGCTGAGCGGTTTTCACCACCCGTTGCAGTGCCTTCCTATCAGCTGTGGTGCAACTGCTGTACCATACCGTGAAGCAGGTGGTCAGGATGCTTTCGATGGTACAGCGGTAGAAGTTGTACACGATCTGGGGGGACAGGTGAGCTTTCTTAAGCCTCCTCAGAAAATAGAGGCGCTGCTGCGCCTTTTTGATCAGTTTGATGGTATTGAGGTACCAGGACAGATCCTCTGAGATATGTACCCCGAGGAATTTATAGTTGGAGACGCGCTCCACCTCGGTCCCGTTTATGTGGTTGGGGGTATGTCTGCCACCTCTGGTCTTCCTGAAGTCAACGATGATTTCCTTCGTCTTCTTTGAGTTGAGGACGAGGTTATTATAGGTACACCAGGCTGCCAGGTTCTGGACCTCCTCTCTATAGGCTGATTCGTTGTTGTCCCTGTTCAGTCCTACCACCGTGGTGTCATTGGAAAATTTTATGATAGCGTTGGAGCCATACTTAGGGTCGCAGTCATGGGTGAAGAGGGAGTAGAGGAGAGGGCTGAGCACACAGCCCTGTGGCACGCCGGTGTTCAGTGTCAGAGTGGAGGGGGTGAGGTTGTTGATCCTAACAGACTAGGATCTGTTGGTGAGGAAATCAGTGTCCAATTGCAGAGGGAGGTGGTGATGCCAAGTCCGCTGAGTTTGGTGATCAAGCTGGCGGGGATGACAGTATTAAATGCGGAGCTGAAGTCGATGAACAACAACCTGATGTAGGAGTTATTGTTGTCCAGGTGGGTCAGGGCTGAGTGTAGGGCCGCAGATATGGCATCCTCTGTAGACCTGTTGGGCCGGTAGGCAAACTGATGGGGGTCCAGTGTGGGGGGGAGGCTGGCTTTGAGGTGAGCCAAGATCAGCCGCTCAAAGCACTTCACAATGACGGGGGTGAGTGCCACTGGGTGAAAGTCATTGAGACTCCCTGAAGCTGACTGTTTGGGCACTGGCACAATGGTTGAGGCAAGTAGGGACGACACCCTGGGCCAGTGACAGATTGAAAATGTCAGTGAAAACAAGGGATAGTTGTCCAGCACATGCCCTGAGCACACGCCCGGGGATGCCATCGGGGCTGGCAGCTTTGTGCTCATTCACTTTGCTCAGTGCGCCTTGTACAGAAGAGGTGGAGAGACTGAGGGGTTGTTCATTCGGGGGTGGGGCAGCTTTGATGGCAGGTGTTTTGTTGTCCCGATCAAAGCGAGCATAGAAGTAGTTTAGCTAGTCAGGAAGGGAGGCGTTGCCTGGGGGGGGGGGGGGGGGGGGGGGGGGGGGGGGGGGGTGTGTGTTAACTTTATTGTAGGCGGCAATGGACTTGATGCCTTGCCACATGCGTCTGGGGTCGGAGTTGTTTTGAAAATGCTCCTTGATCTGCCATTTGTGTTTGAGTTTTGCGCTCCTGATTCCCTTTTTCAGGTTGACCCTGGATGAGCTGTATCCCTCAGCGTTGCCGGATCTAAAAGCGGCATCGCGAGCCTTCTAGCAAGAGTCTGACCTCTCTGCTCATCCACGGCTTCTGATTAGGGAAGGTCTTTATTTGTTTGTGAGTTGTGACGTTGGCGGTGCAGAATTTTATGTAGTCCAAAACGGATGAGGTGTATGTGTTAATGTCCATTTGAGAGTCAAAGGTGGCCTGAGTGGCAAACAGACTCTAGTCTGTTTGCTGAAACTGTTCCTGTAGTACAGAGACAGCCCCTTCAGGCCAAACCTTCACTGTCCTCACGGTTGGTTTCACACGTCTGATGAGAGGTGTGTATTTGGGGAGCAGGAACAGAGAGAGGTGGTCAGACTGTCCCAGGTGGGGGAGGGGGAGGGCTTTGTAGGCTTCAGTAATATTAGTGTACACTAAATCCAGAATATTGTCTCCTCTGGTTGGACAGGAGACATGTTGATGGAACCTGGGGAGTACAGTTTTAAGGTTGGGGTGGTTAAAGTCACCCGCAACAATAAAAGCCCCCTCCGGGTGTGCAGTTAGTTGTTTGCTGATAGCAGCTTGCAGCTCTTTCATTGCTAGCCTGGCATTAGCGTCCGGAGGTACATAGACTGCAGTGATAACAATCAATGTAAATTCTCTGGGCAGATAGAAGGGCCTGCACTTTATCGTCAGGTATTCCAGGTCAGCAGAGCTGTGACTACGAGTCATAACAATGTCCGTACACCATGAATTGTTCACATAAATGCACAGCCCGCCACCCTTGGTCTTACCAGAGTCCTCCACTGTTCTGTCGGCCCTGAAGACAGTGCGCCCATCCAGCTCGATGGCGTTGTCCGGGATGTTGTCGTTGAGCCATGTTTCAGTAAAGACCATGGCGTTGCAGTCTACAATCCGTTTATGTGAGGTGATCCGCAGCCGTAGTTCATCGATTTTATTCACCAGGGACCGAACATTGGCGAGGAAAATGCTGGGCAGAGCTGGCTGGTGAGGGTTTAGCTTTAGCCTAGCCCGATAGCCTCCCCGCTTCCCATGTCTTTGTTTGCGGTCTCTGTGCCGCCTCCGGGCACTTCCTGTCGGAGAAGCTGGCACTCTAGACCGCGGTGTCCTGATGATCTCCGGCGGTAGTTGGAAGTCGCCTAGTGTACTGGTTGTACGGAGAAGACCGAGATCCAGTAGTTCTTGACAGCCATATGAAGTCTTCGCTCGACTGTTCCGAGCGAAAACTATTGTAACTATTAACCAGAAAATTACTAACTTGCAAAAACTGTGGAGACGCAGAGCCTCGCGTTGTGCACGCGACGCCATCTTGGACTGTTTCAATAAAGAAATGAGGTCGTCATTGCTGAGATGCAGGGAGACGCCTCGATGGTGCAGATGTCGGGAGCAGCTATGAGAGCCTCAGAGAACTTACTGACAGTCGAAGTGTTTGATTACATATTCTACCTTGCAGCTAAACTTGAATAACATTTCAGCAGCACCAAGATTTTACATTTTCCAGGTTTAACCCAATAGGGATTGTCATATGTTGAATGAATGGAGCGACTAGGCTCGTTTACACTGGAATTTTGAAGGATGAGAGGCAATCTTATTGAAAACTTTCAGATTATTAATGGATTGGACACACTAGAGGCAGGAAACATGTTCCCGACATTGGGGGAGTCCAGAAGCAGAAGCCACAGTTTATGAATAAGGGTAGGCCATTTAGAACGGAGATGAGGAAAAACCTTTTCACCCACAGTTGTGAATCTGTGGAATCCTCTGCCTCAGAAGGCTGTGGAGGCCAATTCTCTGGATGCTTTCAAGAGGGAGTTATATAGAGCTCTGAAAGATAGTGGAGTCAAAGGATATGGGGAGAAGGCCAGAATGGGGTACTGATTGTGCATGATCTGCCATGATCACAGTGAATTGCGGTGCTGGCTCGAAGGGCCGAATGGCCTACTCCTGCACCTATTGTCTATTGTCAAAGCATAGCTATGGGCACTTGCATGGGCCCTAGCTGTGCCTGCCACTTTGTAGGGTACGTCGAACAATCACTATTCCAGGCGTACACTGGCCCTATCCTCGAAGTCTACCTCTGCTACTTTGATGACTGCATCGGTGCTACCTCCTGCACCCATGCAGAACTCACTGACTTCATCTACCTCATGATTCATTTCCATCCAGCACTCAAATTCACTTGGACCATCTCCGACATCTCCTGACCGTTTCTAAATCTCACCGAGCCCATCACAGGAGACAGACTATCGACTGACATCTATTACAAACCCACTGACTCCCATAGCTATCTTGACTACACTTCTTCCCACTCTGCTTTCTGTAAAGATTCTATCCCCTACTCCCAATTCCTCCGTCTACGCTGCATCTGCGCCCACAATGAGGTGTTCCATACCAGGTCATCAGAGATGCCCTCATTCTTTAGGGAATGAGGGCATCTCTCCATTATAATTCCCCTCTTCCATTATCGATGAGGCTCTCACTAGGATCTCCTCGATAACCCGCAGCTCACCCTCCCCTCATTCATAACAAGGGTAGAGTTCCCGTTGTCCTCACCTTCCACCCTATTAGCCGTCGTATACAGCACATGATGCTCCGACAATTTTGCCACCTCCAATCTCATCTAATAGCCACATCTTCCCATCTCCACCCCCTTTCTGCTTTCCGCAGACTGTTCCCTCTGCAACTCCATGGTCAATTCGTTCCTTCCCACCCAAACTCCTCCCCAGGTACTTTCCCCTGCAACCACAGGAGATGTAACACCTGTCCCTATACCTCCCCCCTCGACTCTGTCCAAGGACCCCGACAGTCTTTTTCAGGTGAGGCAGAGGTTCACTTGCACTACCTCCAATCTCATCTACTTTAACCGCTTTTCCAGGTATGGACTCCTGTATATTGGCAAGAGGAAGCGCAGGCTCGGCAATCGGTTCACTGAATGCCTCAGCTCAGTCCTACCTGATCTCCCGGTTGCTCAACAAATTAAATTTTCCCTCCCATTCCCACACTTATCTTTTTGTCCTGGACCTCCTCCATTGTTGGACTGAGGCCCAGCGCAAATTGGAGGAACAAAACTTCATATTTTGCTTGGGTAGCTTACACCCCAGCGGTATGAAGATCTCTAACTTCAGGCAGGCCTTGCTTTCCCTCTTTCTCCATCCCCTCCCCCTTCCCCGTTCTCCTACCAGTCTTACTGTCTCCAACTACAATATATCTCTGTACCATCCACTCCCCTGACATCAATTTGAAGAAGCTACCAAACGTCACCCGTTTCTTCTCTCCAGAGATGTTGCCTGTCCTACTGAGTTACTCCAGCATTTTGTGTCTATCTTCATGTCAAACATGATGCCAGGTTAAACTAATCTCCTCTGCCTGAACATTCCATATCTCTTCATTCTCTGCAAACCTCTTCTGCAGCATCTTGAAAGCCTCATCATTCTACGTGTAATGGGGTAAACTGAACTGCACACAATATTCCAAATGCAGCCTAACTAATATCCTATGAAGCTACAATGTAACATCCTTTTATGCGATGCTCCAACCAATGAAGGCAAGCATATTATACCTTCAGCCAGGGAATTTTATTTTTCGTAAAAACAAGCATCTGTACTTCATTGTTTCTACAAATACATCATATGCCTTTACCAGAAAGAAATGACTCATATCTTTTTCCAACAGATTAGAAACGACAGGTGTCCATAGAGTTGAGATATTCAGTAGAGATACACTTTGTTACACTCAGTTCATACCTCTTCAATCTATTAAAACAAAATTAGCAAAATGGTTTTATTGCTCCAAGACTTAGCTAAACCACTGGACATCTTCACAATAATTCCCTGGCAAAAATTAATCAAGCCAGTCAATTTACCGAGAAACTCATTGGTAGGCGTAGCCAATCTTGCAACAAGATTACACTTACTCAAGTAATGGTTTCTTGCTTGGGTGCTGGTTAAGTCACATAATTAATTTGCTCAGTTATAAATAAACCCGAAGGGGAAACCTCGAACTTAAGTCAAGTAGCAGGAAACTAAAACAACTAAATCTATCCTTATTTTGCATACCCTTAATTTTCCTTTGAATTTAAGCAGTGTGTGCAATGGGCATCAATGATCCCATCAGTTCCCATAAAATTACTTAGTTCAATATTACCCTGCCAACAGCCTGTTTTTTAGTCTTTTTTTTTGTTATTTTTAGTGCTTTTAAAAAGTTTGTATAAAAAATGTTCTCCTGTTTGTTTTATGTGGGGGAAGGGGGAGGGGGTTGGAGGAAACTTTTTTTTCTGTCTCTTACCCTGCTGGAGATGCAAGTTTTCCGGATCACATCTCTGGTCGTTCTGTGGCCTAACATTGTGGAGCTGGAGGCCTGCTCGGACTGACTTTGAGCCACACAGCGGGGTGTGGACTTAACATCAGAGCTGATCCCTTGCCTGGGACTTTACATCGAGAGCTCGCAGTCTCGGGAGAGGCCGAGTCAGGAGCTCCAACGATGCAGAGATTCGACGCCCCAACCTGGAGTCCGATTGCCCATGTGGGGGAGCTGACATCCCCCCGATGCGGGAACTGATCGCTCCAACGAGGAGGGCCCAAACGCCACCGGCTTCAGGAATCAAGATCATCCTGTCAACGGAAGGCTCGAGGCCCCCGACCGCAGGGGAACAAAGAAGAGAAGAGAAGATAACTTTTTTTTTCACCTTCCATCCCAGTGAGGAATGTGGAGGAGTCACTGTGGTGGATGTTTATATTAAAATGTATTTTGTGTGTTTTGTTGCTTTTTATTTGTATGACTGACTTGACAAATGAAATTCCTTGTATGTTGCAAAACCTAGTTGGCTAATAAAGTATTATTATAATTTATTATTTGTAATAAAGTATTATTGTATTGTATTACGCATGGTGTGTTTTCACTCCTGTAACTCATGATCCTCACTCGCACTTCCCTCTTGATTCTGTAATTCCTGAATTTGATATAAACATCTGGATAGAGTTAAACAAGACTCTAATAGTAGCGCATGTCATAGTTTATTGTACTTACGAATATACCAACTGCTATTCCTTTGAACATTCAATTCTCTTTTAACTTTAATGTTATTACTCACATTTACAGCTCTTTAACTGCAGATAATCTCAAATAAGTCATTCCAATGATCACCTGGAGTGGTATGTACAGGTGATCACTACTGTCCACTCTCTTGCACTTTGCGAATGTGCATTCACCCTCTTCAATACAAGAATCAAACCCATTACTTTTTGATGTTGTTGTTTACAGTAAACATTTGAAATGGTTCCTCCGCTAGTCCGCCTATGTCTACGTGATCTCCTGGTTGCTAAACACTTTAACTTCCCCTCCTATTCCCATACTGACCTTTCTGTTCTGGGCCTCCTCCACTATCAGTGATACTCAACAGAATTCTCACTGACTTAGCCCATCTCGTGCGGCCTCACTAAAGTCCAATAGAACAGCATCATGACATCCTGATTCTTATCCGAGTGGTGGCACCCACCATCGAGTGTAGCTGTGTCGCCTGCAACTGTCTGTCCTTACATTCATTTTGTTATTTTTTAGTCTGCTTTGAAGTGTATTTTTGGAGGTCTTTTAGTCTTTTTTATGTGGGGGGAGGGGGAAACGGTTTTTCTTAGTCCCTTCCTGGTCGAGGATGCGACTATTCTCCGAGCCGCATCTTTGCCCCCTCCTCGCGGCCTACCATCTGGATTGGCGCGGCCTTTCCTGCTGGAGACTGGCCAGAGCTTCAGCTACAGCAGCGGCGCAGCACTGGATTCCATCGCAGAGCGAGCGAGGCCTTACCAGGAATCGCCGTGTTGGAGCTCTGGAGTAATGGGACTGCCGAATATGAACACCATGGAACTGTGGTCTGTGGAGCTTCCAGCCGCTGGCGGCACTAACTTTTCAGCCGCTGACTTTGACATCGCGGAGCCTGGGATTTCTCATCGAGATCGCCAGTGTTGAATCTCCGCCCAGCTCCGCCTGTGGACTTCGGAAGCTGCGGTTTCTGGTAGGAAGCGGCTGATTCGGAGGCTCCGGGCCGCTGAGAGTGTTGGTGCCAGAGGGACCACATCACCCCGATTCTGGCCTCTCTCCGCTGGCTCTGCGGTTCCGAATAAATTTCAAGATCATCCTTTATGTTTACAAAGCCCTTAACGGGCTTGCCCCCACCTACATCAAAAGTCTGCTTACCCACCACACCACCTCCAGGTCCCTCAGATCGGCCGACTTGGGGTTACTGACCATTTGCGCGGTGTAGGCATAAGCTCAGGGGCGACCGCACCTTTATGGTTGCAGCTCCTGGACTATGGAACAGCATCCCTCTTCCCATCAGAACTTCCCCCTCCTTTGACTCTTAAGTCGAGACTTAAAACTCATCTTTACTCTCAAGCCTTTCTTGACGCCCTCTGAGGGAGGGCTATATGTATGTATTTATGTATGTATTAAATTTATGAAAGACTGTTGTATAACGTTAGTACATCCACCAATGTAAAGCACTTTGGTCAACGAGAGTTGTTTATAAATGTGCTATAGAAATAAAAGTGACTTGACTTCCCGCACAGTGGGAAACGTTGATTCCGCTGTGGGGGGTGATGTTTTTTATGTTTTATGTTAAATTCAATGTTGTGTTTATCTTATTTGTGTGCTGCATGGTAACTCGAATTTCACTGCACCAATTGGTGTATGTGACAATGTCTTTTGTCCTTTATACTTAGAGTCATAGAGCTTGGAAACAGGTCCTTCGGCCCAATTTGCCCACACTGACTAACATGACCCATCTATTCATGTCCTGCCACGATTTCCCTCCAAATGTTTCCTATCCATGTACCTGTCTAAATGTTTCTTAAACATTGCGATAGTATCTGCCTCAACTACCTCCTCCGCAGCTCATTCCATACACGCACTACCCTTTGTGTTAAAAGGTTGCCCCTCAGGTTCCTATTAATTCTTTCCTCCTTCACCTTAAAACTGTGACTTCTGTTTCTCTATTCCCTTACTCTGGGCATGTGATTGTGTGTTTACCTGATCAATTCCGCTCACGATTTTATACAACTCTATAACAACACCCCTCATCCTCCTACGCTCCAAAGAATGGTGTCCTAGATTGCTCAACCTCTCTCTCTAGCTCGAGCCCTTGGGTCCTGGAAACATCGTCATAAATGTTCTCTGTACCCTTTCCATCTTAACAAGTTTCCTGTAATATGAAACTGAACACAATACTCTAAATGTCAGTGGAGTGGGCAGTACAGAGATAAAATGTAGTCAGAGACAGTACGACTGATAGAACTGGTAAGGGGGTGGGGATGGAGAGAGAGAGAAAGCAAGGGCTACTTGAAGTTAGAGAAGTCATTGTTCATGCCTCTGGGGTGTAAACTACCCAAGCAAAACATGAGGTGCTGTTCCTCCAATTTGCACTGGGCCTCACTCTAACAATGAAGGAGATCCAGAACAGACATGCCAATGTGGTAGTGGGAAAGGGAATTAAACACTTGTCCCCATACCTCCCCCCTCGCAGGATCCCAACAGTCTTTTCAGGTGAGGCAGAGGTTCACTTGCACCTCCTCCAACCTCATTTACTGTATGTGCTGTTTCAGGTGTGGATTCCTGTATATCGGCGAGACCAAGTGCAGGCTCGACGATCGTTTCATTGAACACCTCCGCTCAGTCTGACTAAACCTACCTGATTTCCCAGTTGCTCAACACTTTAATTCCCCCTCCAATTCCCACACTGAGGTTTCTGTCCTGGGCCTCCTCCATTGTCAGAGTCCGGCCCAGAGCAAAATGGTGGAACACAACAGCACCTCATATTTTGCATGGGTAGCTTACACCCCAGTGGCATGAAGATTGACTACTCTAACTTCAAGTAGTCCTTGCTTTCCTTCTGTCTCCATCCCCTCCCCAGTTCGCCTACCAGTCTTACTGTCTCCGACTACATTGTATCTGTCTCGCCCACCCCCCTGACATCAGTCTGAAGGGTCGCAACCCAAAACGTCACACAGTCCTTCTCTCCAGTGATGCTGCCTGTGCCGCCGAGTTACTCCAGCATTTGGTGTCTGTCTTCGATTTAAACCAGAATACAGAAGACATTGATCAGATTTTGTCTGCAACAGAAGCCTGGTTTAAGGAGAGATTGGATGGTGGGTTTCCATTCACTGCAGGTGCTGCCAAACATAATGGAGGGTTATATTATAATGATCAAAGATCCTCTAGTATTTTTGATTATGATGGGCTCCACCACCGCCCCGCGCTCCCTGCCCCGCCCCGCGCTCCCTGCCCCGCCCCGCGCTCCCTGCCCCGCCCCGCGCTCCCTGCCCCGCCCCGCGCTCCCTGCCCCGCCCCGCGCTCCCTGCCCCGCCCCGCGCTCCCTGCCCCGCCCCGCGCTCCCTGCCCCGCCCCGCGCTCCCTGCCCCGCCCCGCGCTCCCTGCCCCGCCCCGCGCTCCCTGCCCCGCCCCGCGCTCCCTGCCCCGCCCCGCGCTCCCTGCCCCGCCCCGCGCTCCCTGCCCCGCCCCGCGCTCCCTGCCCCGCCCCGCGCTCCCTGCCCCGCCCCGCGCGCATTGCCCCGCCCCGCGCGCATTGCCCCGCCCCGCGCGCATTGCCCCGCCCCGCGCGCATTGCCCCGCCCCGCGCGCATTGCCCCGCCCCGCGCGCATTGCCCCGCCCCGCGCGCATTGCCCCGCCCCGCGCGCATTGCCCCGCCCCGCGCGCATTGCCCCGCCCCGCGCTCCCCGCCCCGCGCTCCGCCCCCTCCGCGAGCTCCCACAAGTTCCGCGCGCTCCTTCCTTACTGCTACCCCTGACCTGCCCGCGCGCTCTGTCCAACCGCCTCCCTGCACCGCTCTCCGATCAATGGCCGCCCTGCTCCGCCCCGCGCGCACCCATCCCGCGCCGCCCGCTCCACTCTGCCAGTTCACTGCTCGCCATCTGCCGCCGTTTGGTGACGGTCGCTTTGTAAATCGTTTCCAGGGTATGTGAACTTTATAACACGCGGCAAGCTGTGTGCCCGCTGCTGCTGCAAAACTTTCCATTCACCTGCCAGAACGTCACACTAATTTTAAGATTCCCTATCAACTATATTCCCCTTCCTGTGTAAGGATCTTTCATTCATCGTTGTCTCCTTAGAGCGTGAACCTCATTACATTTTCCAACTGTAAACCTTCCATTCACTGTTTTTCTGAATGTTCACGTCATATTCACCTCATATTCACCTCTATATAAGTATTCAAATAATGCATTCATTATTTCCTAATTGTAAAATGCTTTATTCATGTTAGCACACAAACATAGAAACATAGAACATAGGTGCTTGAGGAGGCCATTCGGCCCTTCGATTAATTGTGATCATGGCTGATTGCCCCCAATCAATAACCCGTGCCTGCCTTCTCCCCATATCCCATGATGCCACTAGCCCCAAGAACAAAAGATTCTCACTGTATCTTGTTACACGTGAAAATAATAAACTAAACATTTACCATCAAAGATAGATCACTCGACGAAAAAGTCGTAGTACGGTCATGGGCAGATTCAAGGGTAATTTTCGACCCCATTACCGTAACCGGCTTCCGTCTCCACATCAAAGATCACATAGGATACTACTGCGGAGACAGAAGCCAGTTACGGAAACATCCTCGTAAAAATAAAAGTTATTTGGGAAAAATCTTCTAATTTTCAGAATTATAATTTATTAACACAAACTGTCCCTCCGCAACGCTGAATACACTGCAAGTCAGGTCGGGTTACTGAAATGGATTTAAAAAAGGCCCACGTTCCGCTTCGTTGCGTACTGCACGTCAGCCCATTGAATTTAGAAGGAGTGGTCTATCTTGCTTGCTATAGGATCTTTGTTTACCATCTTCATCCAGCATAGGCCGTGGGCCGAGGAGCTTTTTCATTCAGGTTCGTGACGCAACTCACGGAACAACCTGAATTTTTAACATATTGTGTAAAAATATTATATAAATCATACCTGAAACTCGTCAAGAACAAAACCTGCACATTTTGGGTAAATATGACAAGAACTTCCAATTTTCCGAGTAGTAATTGTCCAATCAATGCAAGTTTGATGTCGGAAGCAAATTGACCAATCCCGCGATTTGTTTTATGGTCGCTAGGCAACGAGGATCCTGGGATCATGGCTGCCTCCTCATTACATCAAGAGCAATAACAAGGTTTCCAAGGATAAAGGTAATGCTCACCTTGCTGATCAATTTGTTTTTCAATTGATTTATCTTTATAAAGTTATGATGTGAACTGTTAAATAAAAATGATAAATAACAAATGTACAGCTAGGGTCAGGGTTAGGGTCGGAGTCAGAGTCAGGGTCAGAGTCAGGGTCGGGCTTGTCGGTAGGCCGTTGGATGCTGTGGAGGATCGGTCGGGCTGTCGGAAGGCCGGTGAGTGCTGCAAAGGATCGGTCAGGCTGTCGGAAGGTCGGTGATTACTGCGAGGGGGTCGGTCTGGCTGTCGGTAGGCCTGTGAGTGCTGCGAAGGGTCGGTCGGGCTGTCGGCCGGCCGGTGTTGCAGCGAGCGAGCGGGCAGACTGACAGAGTCGGCGCTATGGGGGTGCTGAAGGCGGCCCAGGTGGTGTGCAAGGCAGTGTTACTCCCCACCATCATCAT
Organism: Amblyraja radiata; assembly: GCF_010909765.2. NCBI lineage: Eukaryota > Metazoa > Chordata > Chondrichthyes > Rajiformes > Rajidae > Amblyraja > Amblyraja radiata. The sequence continues at coordinate 20,778,996 of NC_045990.1, forward strand.
GACGATCCAGAAGGGAATGCTGGCCGAGGTGGACTCTGAACGGCCACACGTATGGAACCCGCAGCCGGTCCGAAAGCGGTTCCAACTCCAGCCATGGGCAGCTCTGAAAGGGGGGCGTGTTAGGGTTAGTATAGGGTTAGGCATTTTCCTCTCAGTGGAAGGTGCTTTCGCCTTCCCCCAGCCTGGCACTGCCCCAGTCCCACTATGGCCGTGACCCCCACTCTGCACACTGGCAGTCAGTGGGGTTCAGTAAACGGGGGAACCCAGAAGAACTGCCCTCACCCATTAATTAGGCTGGTTCAGGAGGCGGACCTCTGCGGCAGTCTCATTCAATAAACACACACAATTATATTAATTACTAGACTAAGTAGGACCCGTTGGGTCCCAGCATCACACGGGAGGGCTTGTCACCCAACACAATATTCCACCTCTCCACCAATCCCAATATTGCTGGCCAGTGGGGGGGGGGGGCTTTCTGTTGTGCTAGTATGGGTGTTGTGGGCCGAAGAATCTTGTTTCAGGAGGGCTAGTATGGACATTGTGGGCCGAATGGATTATTGGGCTGGCAGCTCAGTCACTGAGGCCTGGCAGTACAGTCACTCAGACCTGGCAGGCTGGCAGCTGAGAAACTGCCAGAAATTGTGCCCAAAACAGGTAATGGACTCTGTGAGAGAGGAGGAGAGGGTGAGCTGGCAGTTCAGTCACTCATGCCTGGTACGTTGGCAGTTCATTGTCACCTCTCCTCCCTTCATCCCCCCACTCTGCTCTTTTCCCCTCCCCCCACTCTGCTCTATTCCCCTCCCCCCTACGCATTCAGTCCATCTCCCCACAACCTCCCCCCATGCACTCTTCGCAGCTCTCCCACAGAGCAGCCAATCCTGCCTATTAGGTTCCCATTGTGATGAAGAACACGCAGCCATGAAAAGTGGAAAAAGGATTTATTAAAGTTTAAATTGTGAATTATTCTTAAAATATAAGAACAAATTAAATGTTAAAGATGAGAATTATTAAGTACTTTCTTGTTGTGTCTCTTGTTGTGTTCTGCTGCTCACTGCCTCTTGATGGCTATTTGCTGTTGATAAAAAAAGGGACAATTATAATATAGAGAGATTGATCGGTTGTAATTTGTTGTAATTCTCAATCTTCTGGACTCACCGAAGAATTTGTGCAAAACATTTTTTTGAGGCGGGGGCTGCCGGGGTGTTGTGAGGGGTGGCTTCTTCTTTCGTGTGGCGTGCACAGCCTAAAGTTGTAGGACAACTTGGACTATTTGATCTTCTGTTTGTGCACGTCGAGTTGATTGCATTAGTCGAAGCAGGGCGGATCACGTGAAGGTTGCAATCTTCCACCCCGGGGGTGGCAAACGTCCTGCAGCCGAGGGAGGGGGACGGCTTCAGGCGGGGGCTCTCATGGGCTGATGAGGGAGGGGGTGTCCTGCAGCGGGGGATGGGGGCTGGTGCTGGGGCTGCTGCAAAGGCATATGTAAATGAATCCATTCCGATTGGACATCTGTGAGCATTGGGCATTGTGACATCACACGATGGAACGTTCACCAGGGGCTGGGGCTGCTGCAAAGGCATATGTAAAGGGATCCATTTCGATTGGACATCTGTGAGCATTTGGCATTATGACATCACACGATGGAACATTCACCAACATTCTTTGGGTGAGGAGCTGTTTTATTTTGAGGGGAGGGTAAGAGTGCGGAAGAGGGGTAGGGGAAGCGGTGGAAGAGGAGGAGATGGGAAGGGGGGAGAGGGGTGGGGGTGGAGTGGGAGGGGAGGAGGGAGAGAGGGGTGCGGCAGGGGTGAGAGAAGGTGGGGGATGGGGGAAAGAGGGTGGTGGAGGGGGAGAGAGGAGAGAGGGGGGTGGGGGGGGAGGAGAGGAGGGGGGGAGAGGGGAGGGGGAGAGGAGGGAGGGGGAGAGGAGAGGGGGGGAGAGAGAGGGGGGTAGAGAGAGGGGGGAGAGGAGAAGGGGGGGAGGGGGGAAGGGGAGAGGGGGGGAAGAGGAGAGGGGGAGGAGAGGGGGGGGGAGAGGAGAGGGGGGGAGAGGGGGGGGGGAGAGGAGAGGGGGGGGGGAGAAGAGAGGGAGGGGGGAGAGGAGAGGGAGGGGGGGAGAGGAGATGGAGGAGGGGTGGAGAGGAGAGGGAGGTGGGAGGAGAGGGAGGGGGGGAGAGGAGATGGAGAGGGGGGGGGGAGGAGAGGGAGGAGGGGGGGGGAGAGGAGAGGGAGGATGACGGCCGTAGGTGGCGGCGTACTCTCGGAAACCGCAGCACAGAAAGCCAAAACCGGTCAAGAACAAAGTTTTAGTAATATAGATAGTATAGATAGAATAGATAGATAGATATATATATGGTATAATATATTGTTTAAATAGACTGCAACATGGAAATCGGCTCTCCATGGTGTAATATCGGCATTGGACATGAGATGGCATTACTTTTTTTTATCTCATTTTCTAATTAGTTTCATTAATTATTGTGCAACGTTTGGTACTGAGGGGTTATGACTTCCTTCTCAATTATATTTAATCTAAATCTGTGGAAAATTTCATGGTGTTCCGAGACATGGGTCCGGAAAGTTGATTTCTAGACACATCTTTGATGCTCGACCCACAGCCTAACAGGCCATCAGTTCAATCCTGCCACCCTTACAATAATGGCACAGTGGCGCGGCGGAAGAGTTGCTACCTTAGAGCGCCAGAAACCCGGATTTGATCCTGACTACAGATGTTGTCTGCACGGAGATTGTACGTTCTCCATGTGACCTGCATGGGTTTTCTCTGGGATCCCTGGAGTGGGTCCAAGACACTTGCTCGCTCCCAAAGACCAGCAACCGAAAGCAGGAGAGTCGGAAACATCGGCGGACGCTTTATCAAAGGGCCGGTAGGAGAACTCGGGGTCTAACCTTCCTCACCCTTGAGGTTGGCTGCTCGAGGCACCCCTGGAGCGGAGAAGGAGGGCTCCCTGGCGAACTAAATGAGGTGATGGCTGAAATAGGTATTTTTGGCCAGCTGCAGCTTAGCACCAATGGCACCAAAATCTAGCGACTATTGCATATGGACTCTGGGCTGTTTCCATGCATGGGTTACTTAATTAGGGATTGTCTTTATGTATGGCAATAATTGCACTGATCTATATTCCACAAAATGTATTTTACTGTACCTTTGGTACAATCGAACCATAAACAATTTATCTACTACCAATGTGTAAATCTTGCATTTACCATTTCATATCCTGAACTGTTTAAATATTTTATTCACCAATCCTTCCAGTGTGTAAACTTTTCATGCACATCCTCCCTTCTCCTATGCATTTGCTGTTCACTAACGTGTGTTATTATTCACTATTTTCCCAGTTTATTTAGTTGAGTTTAGTTTAGAGATACAACATGGAAACAGGTCCTTCGACCCAGTGAGTCCATGCCGACCATCGATCGCCCTTTCAAACTAGTTCTCGATTATGTGACTTTCTATTCCATTCACCATTTTATTCCATCGATTCCATTAATCTGAGTGAAGAAATCTTTCAGTTGCTTTTCTTACATTTAACAACCAATCTGATTGAAGCTTTATTGCCTGGGAACTGCTGTTAGAATGCAGTGGAAACAGCCTCAATGATATTTTTCAATGATATTTGGAATAAGTACTGTAAGGTGAAGCGTAGTAAAACTATGGGATTAAACATTCTGCTCCAACAAGAGCTAAATGACCTATCTTGTTTCCTTCTACAATTTCCAAAAGAATTGGTGTAAATTTTAATTAACACACCTCCAAATGAATTGCCTTTCCAATCACAACAAATGAAATTGATTAATTTTGAACAGAAAAGAGTTGTATTAATTGCTTAAATTTAAGACATAAGATAATGCAGATGCTGGAATCTGGAGCAACAAAGTGATGAAGGAATTCAGCAGGTAGACAAAAATGCTGGAGAAACTCAGCGTGTGAGGCAGCATCTATGGAGCGAAGAGAATAGGCAACGTTTCGGGTCGAAACCCTTCAGACTGAATTCAGCAGGCCAGCCAGAATCCATAGAGGGAAAAGGGCAGGCTACATTTTGGGTTGTGACTCTTCTTCAGACTGCTTACTTCATTTTTTGTACCTGCCTAAAGTCTATAATCAAGAGTTTGCAAGAAGTACAGTAACTTTTTAATAGACATGATTTCTTAATAGACATGCATTGAACAAAGCCTTGAGTTCATGTTTTGGTGAATAGAGAATAAAACAAGGGAAGCTAATGATAGCTGCTGAAAGCATAATGTTACTGAAAGTCTGGAAGACTGGTGTTGCAATAAAAAGGCATAGATTACCACCAAAGTTTGGAAGACCATGGAGTTGCAATTAAAAAGGCATAGATTGTAGGAGCAGGGAGAAGACATGCTAGAGTTATATAAAACGTAGTCAGCTACAGATTTTTATATTCCAAATGACATAAAAGATTTTGTATCACTAGAGCAGGCCTTGTGCTTTCCCATATTCCAGCATCTGACTGCTTTTCTTGCTGTTTGATTATTTTTACTGGGCAAAATATTTTAGCTGCATCCAACCAGAGCATTATCTATTCTAAAGCCTGCAATCTCCTGTTGTGGCAGTACTGTTCAACTTCCTTTTTGTCTTATTGATTGTTACTCCATATTGACTGATCAAGATTAAGTTCCAGAAGCAAGCAATCATGCAAAGTATTGTATGAAATAAGAATATACAATAGCTACAGTATACCAGGAACTAATCAGACATGTATAAAAACGTAGGATCAAGATAACTAAGAAATAAGATTCTTGAGATCACAGCATCACTGATAATCAGTCTTGAAAACAAAGCAGAACACAAAATTGGAAATGCACTATGGCTTTATAAAAGTAATAAAATTAATAATTTATTTTACAGTATGTGGCTCACTGCTTGAAAGCACAAACTTTACTCAATATTGCTCTATGGCAACAATACTTGTCAACTTGAAGCATTCACTTGTTCAAATTTAAACTTGAGAGTACCAAGAACAGCAAGTTGTTATATTGCACCATCAAAATAGAAGAACGTCCCAGGGTGTTTTATTGTATTTTAAATAACATTTGATCTTTGTTCAAAGCTGTGACCTTAAAGCTGAAATATAGGTCGAGGTGGCAAAATATATGGGAGGGATTCCAGATCTTAGGGCCTTGGTAGATGAAGTTACAATGGATCAATTAAACATAAATTAGTAGGTCAGAATTAATGTGGTGCAGGGATTTCAGAGGATTGTAGAGATGGGGAGATTACAGTCATGAAAAGCCAATAGAATAGCCTAAAAACAGATGAGAATGACGGGTAATAGGTACATGTGAATTGGCTTAAATTAGAATGAATGCAGAATCTTGGATGACTAAGTTAATAGAGGTGAGGTCAAAGGATGCCTACAAGTATCATGTTAGAGATAGGTACAGCTTGGAAACATGCCCTTCGGCTCTACTTCCCCACACCGGCTGACATGTCCCAGCTACACTAGTCCCACCTGCCCGTGTTTGGCCCGTATCCCTCTAGACATATACCTGTCTAACTGTTTCTCAAATGTTGGGATAGTCCCTGCCTCAGCTACCTCCTCTGACAGCTTGTTCCATACCCCGACCACCCTTTGTGTGGAAAAAGGTACCCCTCAGATTCCTATTAAATCTGGGCATTTTGAGCTCCAAGTCCATATCTCCTTGAAAGTGGCAACATTATTGGATAGAATGGTTAAGATGGTGTATGGTATGCTGGCCTGCATTGGTCAGGGCATTGAAATTAAGTGTCAGGAAATCGCAGCTTTATAGGACTTTGGCTAGGCTACATTTAAATTATTGGGGGGGGGGGGATCTGCGAATGGGCAACTTAGCCAGGCCCAGGAGCAAACTGACACGGAGATCACGTTTCCACCATGCATCCGTTCCCCCAACGGAACCCTTTTCTCCCACTCACTCACTGTAGGTCATTTAAAAAAAATGCAATTGCACTAAAATTTAATGTGATGTAGGTGCCACCGACAAGTCCGTCTTTTGTTATCCAAATCTAATCATTAAACTTTGCTCTGCTGGGTTAGGCTGGCAGATTCTTTCCCTGAAGGACATTTGGTGTGAAGGACTCAGTGTTCTGGGATAGAAACATTGAAGTCGGTAGGGCATTGAGACATCATCACTGCCTAACTGACAGTTCAGATTTGAAGAAATCCAATTTTTAAATGTCACTAGACCACGGGGGACCCGTTGGGTGCCGTCCCCCTCAACGTGCGCGGGAGGGGGGGGGGGGAGGAGAGGGAAAGAAAAGGGATGGCGGGGGAGGAAGAGAGAGGCTGGGGAGAGAAAGGTTGGGAGGGGAGAGAGTGGAGGGGGGAGAAAGGGAGAAGGGGAGGAGAGGTGGGAGAAGAGGGGTGGGTGGAAGAGAGGTGGGTGGAAGAGAGGACCTGGGGGTGGGGGTGGTGAAAGGCCGGGAGGAGAGAGGCCAGGGGGGGTGGAGAGGCCGAGGGGGGGGGGGTGGAAGAGAGCCTGGGGGGGGGGAGAGATAGCCCAGGTGGGAGAGAGAGCCCGGGGGGGGGGGGGGGGGAGGTAGAGAAACCGGGGGGGTGGGGAGAGAGTGAGAGAGCCCGGGGGAGGAGAGAGAGCCCTGGGGAGAGAGAGCAGGGCTAGCAGAACTCGGTGTACTTGGATAGCAACAATGTTGCGAGCAGGGCTACAATTCCTTTGTGACGTCACAACTGTAAGCACAGGAAATTAGCAGTTATTTTTTCCCCAAGTCTATTCAGATATTTGAACATTTTGATTAACATTTTGATCAATAACTCAAGAAATAATGCAGGATAAGGCGATTTTTGACCACGGGATAAAACTCTAGATGAATATGTAAAAATGTTACCGTCAGAGCATCGTTTTCTCAAGCAGTAAGATTATACACACACGCACCCACACACACACCCACATCCAAGATCAGACTTTTAATAGTTCCTAGACCAAGTGCAGACCCGTTGGGTTTGTTTCCCCAACGCATGTTTGTGGGGGTGGGGGGGGGGGGGCGGGCTGCGGCATCACACTTTACACTAACCACCCCCCAAACACACAGGTGGGGGGAGGGTGGTAGAGGGAGATGGGGTGGGAGAGGGGATGGTGAGAAGAGGGGAGGGAGGGGAGAGGGAAGGGGAGGAGAGCGGGGTAGGGGAAGAGAGAGAGGGTAGGGGAGGAGAGTGGGGAGTGGGAGGAGAGCGGGGAGGGCAGGAATTGGGGAAGAGGGGTAGGGGGGTGGGCGAGGGGTAGCGGGGGAGGTGTTGCAAGAGAGGGGAATGGGGTGGTGGGGGAGATGGGGGTGAAGAGGGGTGGGGGAGGGGGGGAGAGGGGGTGGGAGGAGAGGAGGGAGAGGGGTTGAGGAAGAGGGTGATGGAGAGGGAGGAGAGAGGGGGAAGGGGAGGAGGAGAGGGGTGGGGGAGGGGATGGGAGAGGGGTGGGGCAGGGGGGAGAGAGATGGTGGGGGAAGGGGAGAGGGAGGAGGGAGGGGAAGGAGGAGGGGGAACGGGATGAGAGGGGGAAGGGGGAGGGGGAGAGGAGTGAGGGAGGGGAGGATGGAGGGGAGGGAGAGGGGGAAGAGTGTGGAGAGGGGGAGGGGGGGGAGAGGGGGAAGAGTGGAGAGAAGAGTAGGGGGAGAGGGGGCAAGCGGAGAGATGGGGAAGAGTGGGAAGGGAGGGGGGTGAGAGGGGTGGGGGAGGGAGATGGGGAGGGGTCGGGGATGGGTTTGGAAAGGTAAGTGGAAGAATGGGGAGGGAGGGGGAGAGGTGTAGGGGGGAGTGGTGGAAGAGGGAGAGAAGGGTAGGGGAAGGGGGTGGGGGGAGAGAGGGAGGGGGGAGAGAGAGGGTGGGGGAGGGAGAGAGAGACGGAGAGAGGTGGGGTAAGGGGGAGAGAAGTGGAAGAGTGGGGAGGAAGGGGTAGGTGGAGTGGTGGAAGCGGACAGAGGGGTAGGGGAAGGGGTAGGAGAGAGGGATGGGGAGGGGGTGAGAGGTGTGGGGGAGGGAGGGGAGGAGGGAGATGAGGTAGGGGAGGGAGGGGGAAGAGTGTGGAGGGAGGGGGGAGGAGAAGGGTGGGGGGAGAGAGGGGAAATAGTGGGGAGGGAGAGTGGAAGGGGTAGGGGTAGGGCCAGTCCATCTGTTCCCCATTCCCTATCACCCCCAATCCTCTTTCTCTATTCCTACACACGTGATGACGCGCTTCGACACAGGCTGCGGGGGTGGGGGGCTGGGGCTGGGGCTGGTGCAAAGACATGTAAATGGATCCATTCCGATTGGACATCTGTGAGCATTGGGCATTGTGACATCACACGGTGGAACGTTCACCAACATTCTATGGGTGAAAGCTGTTTTTTTTTACATTTTGGAATTTTGGAGGGGGGGAGTAGGATTGAATTAAAAATGTGTACGTAAACACGACAAAATTTAATCAGGAGTGGATATGTGGATGTAAAAGTGAAATCTCTACTGAAATGGAAAGAGAGGAATATGAACGTTGTGCAGGCAGATGGGACCAGTTTAGTTTGGCGTTGTGATTGAAGTGGGCAATAGTCAGACAAAGGGCCTGTTTGTGTGCTGTACTGTGGTATTTTAGACATGTTTGTAAGAGACTCTAGCACCAGCATCTACCGAGGTGGAGACTAATATAACTCACTCCCTTAGTATCTCAACCTTGACCTCCATCTCCATCGAGTGAATCTCCCTTTTGGTCCCTGACAGGCTGCAGTCTCACTGTTACAACCCTTTCTCTCTTCACTTGCTTGTAAGAAATCTTTCCTGGATCCCCCTTTTGTGCGTGCTGCCAGTCTTTATGTCACACTATCTCCTGCCTCTTTACTTCCACTGCGAATATTCTGAAATCAGCCTGGTTCCCTCTCGTATCAACAACCTGGCATCCGTCAAAAACTCTCTCTTTTCTGCTCCACTTCACTCACTTCACCTTTTTTGGTCTTTCACGGAGCTCTGGGTTTAATTTCCACTCCCTGTTCCCTCACGGGAATGGGTGGAGACTGTAGCTGAAACATCTCCATTTTAAAGGCCTTTCAGTGAACAATTACGGAGAATGGCACAGGAGATTAGTGATAGGGGTGGATGGGAAACTAATGTTGGCCTTTCTGAATTATTCACAGAGGGCAGTCGCTGCTGTTGGTGAAAGCTAAAACATAAATGGAATAGATTTTTACATTCAGTGCAGTGTTCAAGCTCACTGTTTTAATGATGGATCAGAACAAACTCAAGTCTTATCATTCAGCAGCAATGCATCATTCACTACAGCCTCAAGGAGCGAATGACAGCAGCTTTAATCTGAATCATTATTCTCTACAATGCACCCATGGTCAACCATGTTGACCTTCATGTAGATCAAATATCCAGAGAGACAAGGATCGCCCGCCGAGTGGTATGACTGTAAGCCATGTTTTTTGAGGATTATGGAAATTCTACATTATTTTTATGTGTGGATAGTTGGCAATGGAGAGAAGAAATTCCTCTTTGCTGAATGGAGTCACATGTGGCAGAGGTGGATGGGTGGGGGCGTTTGTTGTGCATAACCACGGCGCGGTGACGCAGCGGTACAGTTGCTGTCTTACAGCGCCGGAGACCCAGGTTCGATCCTGACTGTGGGTGCTGTCGGCACAGAGTTTGTACGTTCTCCCTGTGATCACCTGGGTTTTCTCTTGGTACTCCGGTTTCCTCCCACACTCCAAAAACGTACGGGTTCGTAGGTTACTTGGCCTGGTATAATTGTAAATTGTCCCTAGTAGCCTTTGTGTGCGGGGATTGCTGGTCAGCGCAGACTCGGTGGGCCGAAGGGCCTGTTTCTGCGCTGTATCTCTAAACTAAACTAAACCAGTAGCTGATAACCTTGCACAGATTGTATGAATTTCTTCCCCACTGGCAGAATGTTTCCCGGCTAAAGTTGTGGGTGTCCGTGGTGACTTTCTACTTCAACCGATCTGGGGTTGTTTTCCCAGGGGCAAATAGACAAGCTGTAGTTGAGGTAATGAAAATGAATGTAGTGGAGCAGAACACTTAACCTTTCTAAAACTGTGCATTTAAAAATATATTACTCAGACCCAATGCCCATTTTACATACTTTGAATTTCCATATTGAATTAAATTGAAAGATACAGCTTGGTGACAGGCCTGTGGTGCCTTCACACCCATGTTGGTGTTGCATATAGCCTGTCACCGCTGGCTACTCGCTAGCAGCCTCACGAGAAGGTTTCTGCGTGTGGTGTTGGTGTAGCAACGAATCAAAGGCTAGCACCCACAAACACATCCAGGCAGAAACACACACACACACACATAGCCACACACACACACACACACACACAGCCACTGAGTTTTAATATATAGATATACTAGACCAACGAGCGGGGGTGGGCGCCTTCGGCATCACTCACACACTAACCACCCCCCTCACACACACACACCTCTCCCCTTGATAGATTATTATTCATTCGCTCCTTTTACCCCATTCTCTGCCCTATCCACTCACTCATAACCCCCAACTGCGCAGAGAGAAGGGGGGTAGTGAGGGAGAAGGTGGGGGTGGTAGATAGAGAGGGGGAGGGGGTAGAGAGAGAGACGGAGGGCGTAGAGAGGGGTGTGGCGCGCAGCGTCACAGTGAAGGGTGGTTCCTGAACACAATACTCCACCAGAGAGGGAGGGGGGGCTGAGAGGGTGGGTGCAGGGAGGGAGGGGGAGAGGGAGGGGGCAGAGAGGGAGGGGGATCAGAAAGGGAGGGGGGCAGAAAGGGAGGGGGTAGAGAGAGAGGGGGAGGGGGTAGAGGCAGCACCTATCCAGGTCGTAGAGCCACGGGGGGATAGGCCGCGGGGGGGGGGGGGGTGGTGGTGGGAAGGGAGCCGGGGGTCGGGGGGGAAGAGAGCCCGGGGGGTGGGAGAGCCCGTGCGGGAGAGAGAGGCCGGGGAGAGAGCCCGAGGGGGGGGGGGGGGTGAGGAGAGAAAGAGAGAGACGGAGAGAGAGAAAGAGGATGGGAGGGAGCGAGAGAGAGAGGGAGCAAGAGAGATAGCTCATTCTTCACTCGCAGCGGATGTTGCAAGTCTGAAAAGCGAGCGGGGAGTTGAGGAAGGGAGCGGGCTGCGATGCACGCGTCAACCAAATTACTGCGTGTTCAGCGGCTTCAATCCAGAGCCTGGGGGGGAGGGCGGCTGTGCTGTGGGCAGGGCGGGGCCGCCGGCCGGCCGAGTGCGAGTCGACTGCGAGCAGGTGACGACCAAATGATTGCGGGTCGGCGGAAGGGGGGTAAGGTGACTCTCAGTGCGTGGAAAGTAGTGCACAGCAGCCGGCGTGTGGAAAACAGTGTGCAGCGGGCGACTGTGAGATGGCATTGTGACATCATCACTGGAAGCTGCTAGAAAATTCTCACTCTCACGATTAGTTAGTGTTTTCAAAGTTGGCTTTTTAAAAACTTTAATCATCACTAACTTGTGAAATATAGCATCAAATCTGAAGGGAACCTGATTATGGCGTGGATGGGGAAAATGTGAGTAAGAATGTGGAAAATTTTCACGCTACCGAAGGTACAAAAACAGACATACACAGACACACACACACATACAAGTTGAGAATTTTAGAAGTATATAGATCAAATGCCTTGGGATTTTTCCTAATCCAACTCGCCAACGGTCGCATTTGGCCCTTCCAATCACCCGCTTCAGTTGTTTCCTGCTTACTTCATATTCCTTATAAGCCCCATCTAATGTCACCTTCGGAATCTTGACATATACTTCCTGTTTCTTCCTGACTACGTTTACAACCCCCTTGGCTTTATCTTGCCGACCTTATGCCTCCATCTTACTGGTACATGCTGATCTTGCTCATTGATCAGCAAGACTTTAAAGACTCCCACATTTTGCCTTGCACTTAACCAATAACATCTGCTCCCAATCTAACCTATTTAGCTCGAGCCTAATGACATTTTAATCTGCCTTGCTCCAATTAAGTACCTTTCCCATCATCCAGATCAATCCATGGTCAAAACATTATTAAAACTTATGAAGTTGTGATCACTATTTCCTAAAATGCAATTTCACCATAGCACCAATCACCTGGCCATGCTCGTTTCCAAATGCATGGCTATAGTTTCCTTTTCGGAAGTAGAGGCTCTCGAATTTGGAGATGCTCTTGGATTAATCTTTCAAGGCTCAAAGAAGACAGAGGGTTGTAGTGGAAGAGTTATTCTGGCAAGTGATCTGTGACAGTGAAAGTCTGCAGGAATCGCTGCTGGGACCTCAGCTGTTTGCTGTTTCCAGAGATTCCCCACGCTCTGGCTAAAGAAACTCTTCATCTCCATTCTTAAGGTACATCCTTTTATTCTGAGGTTGTACCCTCTGGTTCTCGCCTCTCACACTACTGGAAACATCCTCTCCACATCCATTCTATCTCAGTTCCTCATTATTCAGTAGGTTATAATGAGATATCCCTTCATCCTTTTAAACTCCTGTGAGTAAAGGCCGAGAGGCATCAAACTCTCCTCATACAGTAACCCTCTGATCCTCCTGCTGTTAATTGTCTTGCCATTAACTGTATACTTTTCCTTTATATCCGAATTCCCAAAGGGTAACACTTTATACTTGCAGAAATTAAACTCCTGATGTCATTTCCCCACTAATTAGGAAGGCAAGTTTCTGGAGAGTATTCTGAGGGATAGGATATACAGGCATTTGGATGTGCAAGGGCTGATTAGGGACAGTCAGCATGGTTTTGTACATGGAAGGTCATGTCTCACAAATCTGCTTGATTTTTTTGAAGACGTGAGCAAAAAGGTTGATGAAAGCAGAGCTGTAGATGTTGTGTACATGGACTTTAGAAAGGCATTTGACAAGGTGCCGCATGGTAGGCTGCTCGAGAAGGCTAGATCTCATGGGATCCAAGGAGAGATAGCTGAATGGATAGCAAATTGGCTCCATGGAAGGAAGCAGAGGGTGGTGGTGGAAAGTTGCTTCTCAGAATGGAGGCCTGTGAGTAATGTTGTGCCACAGGGTTCGGTGCTGGGCCCGTTTCTGTTTGTCATCTACATCAATGATTTGGTTGAGAATTTACAGGGCAAGATTAGCAAGTTGGCTGATGATACAAAAGTTAGCGGTTTTGCAGATAGTGAAGATGGTTGTGAACGATTGCAGCAGAATCTGGATCGATTTGTCAGGTGGGCGGAGGAATGATTGATGGAATTTAATACAGAGAAGTGTGAGCTGTTGCATTTTGGGACGTCGAACAACGGCAGTGTGGTAGAGCAGAGGGATCTAGGAGTACAAGTGCATGGTTCCTTGAAGGTCGAGTCGCAGGTAGATAAGGTGGTCAACACGGCTTGAGTATTGAGTATAGAAGTTGGGAGGTCATGTTGCAGTTGTATAAGACGTTTGTGAGACTGTATTTAGAATATTGTGTTCAGTTCTGGGCACCATGTTATAGGAAGGATATTGTCAAGCTTGAAAGGGTTGGGAAAAGATTTACGAGGATGTTCCCAGGACTAGCGGGTGTGAGCTATAGGGAGAGGTTGAGTAGGCTGGGTCTCTATTCCATGGAGCAAAGGAGGATGAGGGGAGATCTTATAGAGGTGTACAAAAACATTAGAGGAATAGATCATGTAGAAGCACAGAGTCTTTTACCCAGAGTAGGGGAATGGAGGACCAGAGGACATAGGTTCAAGGTAAAGGGGAAAAGATTTAATAGGAATCCGAGGGGTAACTTTTTCACACAGAGGGTGGTGGGTGTATGGAACAAGCTGCCAGAGGAGGTAGTTGAGGCTGGGACTAGTACATGGATAGAACAGGTTTGGAGGGTTATGGACCAAGCGCAGGTAGGTTGAACTAGGGTAGCTGGGACATTGTTCTCCAGTGTGGGCGAGTTGGGCTGAAGGACTCTAAATGGTATGCATGTCTTCATTATAAGAGGATTTGTATAGGAAAAAAGATGTCTAACTGCCATTATCTTTGATGACATTGCTCCTGGGAGATGGGTGCATTTTTAGTCTTCTTACGTAAGAAAAGAAGATACATGCCACAGATGGATTGCAGCAAAGGTACACAAAGCGAGTTCTTGGGATGGCAAGCTTGCCATCTGAGGACAGACTGTAAACTAGGACTGCATCAAAATCCTAACAAGGGTCGACAGGATGGATAGAGAATGGCTAAAGTGATAGATTCAAGTGGTTCTGGTCTCAACGTGAAATGCAGGCCAGTTAGGACCGAGATGTGCAGAATGTTTTTCCAGAGAAAGCTGAATCTTTGCAATTTTTTGTGTTGAAGGGCATTCATTCAAAACAGAGATTGACAGATTTCTGGGCTTGAGGAATTAAGGGATTTGGTGAAAGAACTAGAAAATAACACTGATGCAGATCAGATATGTTCTTGATGAATGACAGACAGGTTTGAAGTTCAAATGGCCTCAGCCTGCTCTTATATTTTAAATTATCATCGAATGTTCTTGTAAATGAATGTGAGTTTCTCAATAATTGGAAGATCTCTGCCAATTTTTTTCTCTATCATCTGCTCTTATTTAAGATAGGCACAAAGGAAGCAATTGGATCTTATTCCTGCTTGGGTTTGTGAACTATTAGCTATTCTGGCCTTGTGAATACCCCATGTCGTTTGATTTTCAGTGTTCAAGTAGCATTGCTGGTCACCTAAATGGTGTTTGTGAAAGTTCCAGAGAGCGTGAAGGGATGTTGTACTCATGGGAAAGTCTGAAGGAGAGCTCAGGCACTTGGGCAGCTGATGAAGAAGGGCAGCTGCAGGAGTACGTGCCTTGTGCCAGAGGGCCCAGGGAATGCACATGGTGACAGCTCGAATTTCCTGGCAGGAAGTTGCAAGGCAGATGTGTCCCTGTGATGATGGTCTGTAAATGTCTACAACCTTGCCGAATCTACTCAGCCTGTTCTTGTGGACTGAAGAAAAAGCTGACTAAGTCTCTTCTTGAGACCAACAGCGCTGGGCAGCAAACTGTCAGATGATGCTAAGCAGAGATCGACAGCAGGTCAGGAGTGTTCCTGAGACACCAAGCTGATGGTATTCATATCTTGTTTTGTATGGATAAGGTAGCCAAGATGCATGTCCTCCTTTACATGAGCAAAAATAAGAATAGTCTTGGCAACGTTTCACTGAATCCTTGCACTCAATCTGATAAAGGGCCTGTCCCACTTTCACAACTTAATTCACGACATCTGCCGAGTTTGCCCTTGATTCATACTTGCAGCATGGTCGACACGAGGTTGTAGGTAGGTCGTAGCAGGTCATGATGCTAGTCGTAGGTACTCGTGGCATCAAGTAGGTTGGGGAGTTTTTCTAATGTGATGAAAAATGTCCATGAGTAAAAAAGGTCGTGAATTAGGTCATGAAAGTAGGACAGGCCCTTAAGGCCTCCTGGAACTCCCAGTTGCTAACCATTTTAACTTGCCTTCCCATTCCCACACTGATGTTTCTCTCCTGGGCCTCCTCCATTGCCAGTGAAATCATACACAACTGGAGGAACAGCACCTCATATTCCACTCGGGTATCTTACAATTCAACGGTACGATCATTGAATTCTCCAGTTTCAATCAATATCCCCTCATACCCTCCCTCTTTCCTGTGCCCCGATCACCCTCAATGCACCCATTTCTATCATCAACTCTTATTCCCCAGTCACCCTGCACCTTTCCCCTCCTTCGTACACTCATCTCCCATCCCTTTAATTCCTGGCATGTGAGTGACGAGATCAGCCCAATCGTGCCAATTAAATGGGGTTGGGTGAGTGGGCAGACAGATGGCAGATGCAGTGTTATTTGATTAAATGAGAGATCATGCACTCTGATGGCAATAACAGGAAGACAAAGTATTAGCTGGTGATGAAATGAGAAAGGCGGAGGTGCCACAAGACAAAATGCCTTTGTGCACCAATTGCTGAAGATCAGTGTGCAGGTGGAATGGGAGATTAAGAAGACAGCAGTATATTTAATTTCACAGTGAGCGGATTCAATAAAGCAGGAATACAATACAATACAATACAATATTTATTGTCATTTGAGCCTCAGTGAGGCTCAAACGAAATTCCGTTTCCACAGCCATACAAAGACAATTTCCTACAGACATACACACAATTTAATTCACACAAACATCCATCACAGTGAACCCACTGTGATGGAAGGCAAAGTCTTTTCTCTCCCCTGTTCTCCATTTCTCTCCCGATGTCCAAGCCCCAGGCGGGCGATGATAAGTCCCACGGCCATTTTAGGCCGTGCCGGGCGATTTACGGCCCCGCTCCCGGTCTAAAAGTCACAATGTTGGAGCTCCCGGCGGGCGCTGTAATGTCCCACGGCCATGAAGCCGCGCCGGGCGATGTACGGCCCCACTCTGGGTCGTTCCAACCCCGCGACACGGGCTGGAGAAGTCGCTTTGCGGGAGCTCAGGGAAGCGGTCTCTCCACCCAGACCCACGAGCTCCTGATGTCCCAGTCCACCGGACCTGGGGCTGCGTTGCTGGAGCCTCCGAGCCTCAGGAGTCGAGTCGCAGCAGCGAGTCACCACCGCTCCCCACGCTCCGAGGCCGGCCAGCCCCACGATGGTGAGTAGTCCGCAGCTCCGCAGTCTCCCGAGCCCCCGGGTCGTTCAGGTTGGAGGCCGCTCCACGGTGCTAGGCCCCAACGACAATGGAAACCTGACAGGGAAAAGGTCAGGTCTCCCGGACAGGGAAGAGATTTTAAACAGTTTTCCCCGCCCCCCACATATACACATTTAAAATCAGTATTAAAAAACACCAACACTACATTTAACTAGACAAAAAATAAAAAAAAGACAGACAGGCTGTAGGGGCCGCTGCAACGGGTGAGTCGCGCTGCCGAATACATGCTGCAATTGTACAGAGCCTTGGCAAGAGCACACCTGAGGTAGTGTGTGGAGTTTAGATAATCTTAACTGAGGGAAGATGTTTTTGTTATGGAGGAAGTTCAGTTAAGATTCACTAGAATGATTCCCAGATGCAAGGATTGAAGTTTGAAGAGAGATTGGGTTCAAAACCAGCAGAAAGTATACAATCTGTTATTGTATTAACTTCAAGATTTCCAACTTTTGCTTGAACTCTGAAGCCAAAGATTTCACCTCCTTGCTCTTCCTTCCATCAGCAAAGCGTAGAAGTTTCTTATTTAGAAACATAGAAACATAGAAAAATAGGTGCAGGAGAAGGCCATTCGGCCCTTCGAGCCTGCTCCACCATTTAATATGATCATGGCTGATCATCCAACTCAGTATCCTGTACCTGCCTTCTCTCCATACCCCCTGATCCCTTTAGCCACAAGGGCCACATCTAACTCCCTCTTAAATATAGCCAATGAACTGGCCTCAACTACCTTCTGTGGCAGAGAATTCCAGAGAGTCACCACTCTCTGTGTGAAAAATGTTTTCTCATCTCGGTCCTAAAAGATTTCCCCCTTATCCTTAAACATTTAATATCAGTTCATTTGCCACAAAGAAATGTACAATGTGATCACTGTCCTTTTTGTGAACCACTGGTAACTGAATGAGAGACTTCCTGTTTATCACAGTTCTTGCAGATTCATTGCTTTTACAAGTTGAGGTATTCACACCAATTTCAGCAAAACAAAAGCATAAGAAAAGTGGAACAATTGTCAGTCTCCAGAATCCTCAACCCTGCCCCATTATTCAATCTTATCATGGCTCATCTATCCTGGTTTCAACTCCTGATCTTTGCAGTTCCCCACAACCTTTATCAGGTAATCTTTCACATATTTATTTCGCTCCACTGTAATTATATATAGTGATCTGGCCTCCATAACCATTGTGCAGAGAATTCTAGAAATTCATCATTCCAGAGATTCAGTTTTAAATGACCATCTCCTCAATTTGAAGCTGTACCCCCTGTGCAACAACCACAGTTCTTGCAGATTAATTGCTATAACAAACTGAAGTATTTACATCAATTTCAGCAAAACAAAAGCATAAGAAAAGTGGTCCAGTTTTCAGCCTCCTCAACCCACAACAAAGCCCTTTACATCTTATGTGTTTATAATATACAAAAAGTAAAGTTACCCTCAATCTTCTGAACTCCAAGGAGTACAAACTCAAACGGTCTCACTTCCCTTGATAGGACAATCCTTGCCTGGTGAATCTCCTTTGGACTGCCTCCAATGCTACTACATTTTTTTAGATAAGGAGACCAAAACTGTGCACAGTATTCCAGGCGTGACCTCACCACCACATTGTACACTTGCAGCAAAACTTACCTATTTTCCAACCCCTTCGCAATAAAGGCCAACACGACATTCGCCATCTTTATTGCTTGTTGGACCTGCCTGCAAACTTCTTGTGATTCATGCACTAGAACATCTGAGATTCACTTAGTTATAGTCTCCCCCTCATTTGGAATAATCCACACTTTGATTTCTCTTACCAAGGTGCATGATCGCCCTGGAGAGGAAAAGACTACAAAAAGTAGTAAACACTGCCCAGTCCATCATCGACTCTGACCTTCCTTCCATCGAGGGGATTTATTGCAGTAGCTGCCTCAAAAAGGCTGGCAGTAAGTATAATCAAAGATTAGATTAGATTAGATTAGATTTGTTTATTGTCATTCAGACCTTTCGGTCTGAACGAAATGTTGTTTCCCTGCAGTCATACATATAATTTAAATATGACAAAAACACACAATCAACACAAATTTAACATCCACCACAGTGAGTTCACCAAATACCTCCTCACTGTGGTGGAAGGCAAAATCTTAAAGTCTCTGTCTCTTCCCTCTTTGTTCTCCCTCTGCGCCGAGGCGACGGTTCAAACTCCGCGGGTGGTCGCTGCCTCCGCCACAGCTTCGGGGCCGAGTCGGGTCTCCGCTACCGCTGCTGCCGCCGCCGCCACAGCTCCAGGGCCGAGTTGGGTCTCCGCTGCCGCTGTCTCCGCCACAGCTTCGGGGCCGAGTCAGGTCTCCGCCGCCTCCGCCACAGCTTCGGGGCCAAGTCGGGTCTCCGCTACCGCTGCTGCTGCCGCTGCCGCCGCCACAGCTCCAGGGCCGAGTCGGGTCTCCGCTGCCGCCGCCACAGCTTCGGTGCCGAGTCGGGTCTCCGCTGCCGCTGCTGCTGCTACAGCTCCGGGGCCGAGTCGGGTCTCCGCCGCTGCTGCCGCTGCTACAGCTCCGATGCCGCCAGCTCCGCCATTAGGCCTTGGCGCAGACGGAGACGGGGACGGGGAATACGACCGAAGAAAAAGTCGCATCCCCCGAAGGAAGAGACCAAAACATGTTTCTCCCACCCCACCCACACACATACACAACTTAATAAAACAAAATTAACTAAAACATGACAAGGAACAAAAGAAAAGAAAAAAAACAGACGGACTGCAGGTGGGCCGCAGCTGTTAAGCCAGCGCCGCCATCTTGAAACCAGCGCCGCCATCTTGAAACCAAGAGGCACGTCCATTGCTCTTGCTGCCGACGTAGATGCAGC
The DNA here is from genome assembly GCF_010909765.2 of Amblyraja radiata. NCBI lineage: Eukaryota > Metazoa > Chordata > Chondrichthyes > Rajiformes > Rajidae > Amblyraja > Amblyraja radiata. Next base: position 20,798,449 of record NC_045990.1, read on the forward strand.
CCCGGTGGAGTGAGATTTAACCATATGAACGTTCACTCTGTTACCGCCATTACCCCCTTTGACCATCTGGAGATGGTTTGTGTTGACACCTTCTGGTCTGTTCTGAGCCTCAGTGGTTCTCCGTACTCTCAGATAGTGGTGTTAGTACGTTATCACACACACAACCGTAGGTCCTCTGGATATGCCAAGAACTGGATCTCCATCCCTGGCATTCCTGGCCTGCTATGTTTATATCAGGTTCCTGATTACGAATGTTATGTTGTTCATATTGGTGGTCATGTGGTCCAACCGTAGCTTTGCAGTGTCTGGACTCTTTGTCAGCATACCACCTTCAGGGTTAGTTATAGGCGGTCCCCACTGTCAAAGTAGGGTTAGTACCACGCTCACATCCCATGTGTCCGTGTACCTTGGTCTTAGAGGTATTAGATTGTAAATTCTCTTCATGAATTTTGTTGTAAAGGGGTGCGTTCCTATCGACCCGTGCCCTGCTTGCAGCATCAGATAGGAGGAAAGTGCGCCTCTGGCACTATTGATTGCACTATAACTTTGTTTATAGTTATAGTATAGAGTTGATAGGAAACTCCAAGACATCTGTTATCCGAACTGTGTTGTATTTGTTCGGACAGTCCTATGCCTTGAAAAGGCCTCCTCAGAATCTGCAGACCAACAAGTTAATACGTTCGTGTAGTGGATGATTACTCCCTGTAACTGGGTTCACAAGGAGGTCCCTGCTCTTGGGTACAGCCATAACTGGCTGGACTATAGTTCCCAAAATTTTTGGGGACCAGGCTTGAGTAGGCCAATCTGGCACTACCAATATGCCTGTGGCTTAGTCTTGCTTGATTTTGGTCAAGCATCGGTTTGTGAGACAAATTTGCGGAAAGCATGCATAAACAATCCTCCCCAATTGAGGGAGAAAGCATCCACTGCCTTTGCTCCTGGATCCTGCTTGCAGGACACATATCTGGGTAACTGATGGTTTAGTCTAGATGCAAATAGATCAAAATCTGGTATGCCAAATCGTGTAGTTATTTCGTTAAATACTGCCTGATTCAACATCCATTCTGTGTTGTTATTAAACATCCGTGATCCAGCATCTGTCACCGTGTTATATCTATCTCGTAGATTTCCCAAATATTCCTCTTGATACACCAGTGCCAAATGAGGTTCGGCAATCTATCGTAAGATACAGATTTTACACCACCCTTGTTAGTGGATATGTGCCACCGCAGTGGTGTTATCAATCTGAATTTGAACAAGCACCGGTTGCATATTGCTACAGAACCCCTTGAGTCCAAATTGTGCCCCCAACAATTCTGGGTAATTGATTCCATGTGTTGGGGAATTACAGACTCCTGCTCATTCCATCTGCCCCCACAGCTCTTGACTGTGTTAGTGGCTCCCCATCCTTAGCCACTAGCACAGGTCTGAAGAACCCTCGATGGCTTTCAAGCAAATTTACTTTGAGCTTTCTCACGTTCGTTATCCACCGTAGTTATTCAACAATGGCCTCTGCTGGCAATCCATAGTTTTGCCAATTTTGCCTGCATGGAATCTGAGTGTTCGTTCCTTTGCTCGCTGTAATTCTGGTAATGCAAAGGCCCGTACGTACTGCTGGAAAGCGGCTACTATTTGCCAATTACACTCGTTGTTTGCCTGATAGATGGCTAGTATTTGACTATCAGGTCATAGCAGGCTTGATTAATATAGTCGTTTGCCCCTAGGCAAAGTCACCAACATATTTACTGTTTTTGATAGTAAATTCTAGGTAATCAATTACCCTTGTAGGTGTCAATTTTGATTTAACTGGATGGATGAGGTAACCAATTCTATCAAACAGGGTTTTGGTTTGCTTTGACTGATGCTTCTGCCAACTCCAAAATGAAATTGTCCAAATATGCCATTACTATGTTGTTCTGAGACCTTTGTAGACCCAGAATTGGTTTCCGTAGTTTTGTCAATAGTCTAGGAGCTGATGTCAACCCATTTGGCAGATCCATACCATCCAGTTAAACTTCAAATATCTCCTGTTCTTAGTGAATAGACACCGAATAGTATGCATCTTTGAGGTCGATGCATGCCATGTGACCATTTTATAGGAAGCTCCTATAAAACAGTAGTTAAACCGTAACAAAATTACTGTTTTTAAAAGTCTATACTGCACAAATGAGTTACACCTGGATGAAGTGACATCCTCCATCTGTCACATGTCCTGAATGGCAATCCTGCCCAAAAATACTGGGCCTGCCTCGAAGACAATTCCAGTCCGAGTTCCAAGTCTGCTTGGAACCTGTGTATGTTGTGCAGTAAAATTATCACGTTATTATCTGTTTTTAAAAAACCAGTTCTGAAATTTCTTGTTATTGTCATTTTGAACAAGAACACAAGAGTAAATTACCAACATGTAACTGCTCCACAATCCCTTGTTTCAGTAAACCCAGACCCACCTACCTCCATGGCTACCGAAAGCCCAAAGGCCCCTGATGCGGATTCCTTTTCTCTCCTTGATTGGGAGTAGGACTGGTAAGGAGTGTGGATTCCATGTTTCTCCCGACCTCTGCTTGGGTCTGGTCTGAAACCTCATCATACTTAGCCTGCCTTGTAGGACAATTCTGGCCATTATTTTGAGTCTGCCTTGAAAGACGACTCTGATCATATTTCCGTGCCCAGATTTCAAGCTACCACCGGATTCAGTGAACCGCTTACCCCCTATGGAGGTGTGGGTGTGTTGTCGCCTACTGATGATTTGCTTATTGTCGTGCGGATATTCTGCCAACTGCTGGCTCTTGAGGCCATATGCATGTGCTTCAGTATGTTCCTACTTTAAATTCGAGATCAGTTACCTACTGATCATTCACACTCCCCTCCACTGAGAGTGAGGTTCGTAGGCAGCCCTGAAAACAGGTGCTGCCGCAGGCCCCTGAGGATACCTGTGCTGACATGGCCCTTCCAGTGGACGTAAATGAGATTCTTGTTTTGGTCAGACTGAAATGGAAAATTAATGCTCCTCTCCTTAGAGCAGGAGACATTTGTGCAGCCCTGAAAACAGGTGCTGCTGCCTGCGGGTTCTCCATAATACCCGGGCTGTCAAGAGCTAGATTCCATCCAGGGAAGCACCCAGTGGAACCTGGATGATTGCAGAAGCACTTATTTTCTGTTTGTTTGTATGGAAGCTTATTATTCCTTTTATGTAAAGCATTTTGGTGTTGACTTAAACAATGCAATATAAGTGAAACTTACTTACTTACTTCCTTTCTTCTGCTTGTCCCTGGGAAGGTTTCCCGCCCTCTTCTTTGTACTCTGATTCAGAGTGGTTTCTTCCACATGTAGTTCCCCCTCCAATGGGGAAGACATTGGGCTGCCCCATGTGTGAGGCTGCTGGCACGGCCTGCTGTAGGCCCCGGGCTGATACTGCTCCCTCGACCCACACCATCCTGGCCACACACTCATCTCCCTGCTACCTTCAGGTAGAAGGTACAGGAGCCTGAAGACTGCAACAACCAGGTTCAGGAATAGCTACTTCCCCTCAGCCATCAGGCTATTAAACCTGGCTCGGACAAAACTCTGATTATTAGCAACCACTTTCTGTTATTTGCACTACCAGTTTATTTATTCATGTGTGTATATATTTATATCATGGTATATGGACACATTTATCTGTTTTGTAGTAAATGCCTACTATTTTCTGTGTGCTTAAGCAAAGCAAGAATGTCATTGTCCTATACAGGGACACATGACAATAAACTCACTTGAACTTGAACTTGATCTCCCAAGTCATGCACTTGGCTTCAGTATGGCATTTGACAAGGTTCCGCATTATATGCTGCTCTGGAAGGTTAGATCACATGGGATCCAGGGAGAGCTAGCCGACTGGATAGAGTTATCCTCATGGACAGAAGCAGAGGGTGATAGTGGAAGGTTGTCTTTTGGACTGGAGGACTGTGACTAGTCGTGAGTCTCATGGTTTTCAGTGCTGGACCCATTGTCGTTTGAGGTTTATATCGCTGATTTGTATGAAAATGTATAACGCATGATTAGCAAGTTTGCAGATGACAAAAAAGTGGGTGGCATTATAGATAGCGAAGATAGTTATCAAAAATTACAGCAGGATCTTGATCGGTTGAGCAGGTGGGCTGAGGAATGGTTATTGTAGTTTAATACAGTGTTCTATGTTGGGAAGTCAAACCTGGGCAGGAACTTCACAGTGAATGGCAGTGCTCTGGGAGTGTTGTGGAGTAGAGGGATATCAGAGTGCAGGGACACAGTTCCTTGAAAGTGGCATCACAGGTAGATCGGGCGGTCAAGAAGGCATTTGGTACCTTGGCATCCATCAATCACGGTATTGTATAGAGGTTAGGAGGTTATGTTACAGTAGTATAAGACATTGGTGAGGCCACATTTGGTGTATAGTGTTTGGTCACCCCATTATAGGAAAGATGTTGTTAAGCTAGAAGTAATGCAGGGAAGAATTAGTAACTTGAAATAGAGATCCAAAGTTAAATATCCAAACAAACCAAGGATCGTGGCGTCAAATTGCAGAATGATCTGCGTTGGAATGGTCAGACTCATCATGCAACGATGAAAGCAACAGGTGTCCTAAACTTTCTGAGGTGCAACTTTCATCATTGTTCAACTTCTGTCAAGGAGAAGCTATACTTCACCCTCGTTAGACCTCATTTGGACAACGCAGTTGCAGCATGGGACCCATACACAAATAAAAACATTTCTTCCATCGAACGTGTCCAAAGACAGGCAACTCGATTTGTTACTAACACCTGTGAGAGAGAAGAGAGTGTCACCAAACTTCTGAATTCTCTGGGGTGGAACCCTCTCCGAGACAGACGTGAAGCTCACCGTTTGACCTGTTTTTACAAAATGTTAAATGGTCAGCTCAACATAGACTACAAGACCTACACCAAACCCAAACCAATTAGGAGCAGACGAGGGCATTCGATCCAATTTCTGATCCCATCTAAAAAGACAGATGTATACAGCAATTCGTTCTTCCCCCACACAATTAAAGCATGGAATAATCTCCACCCAACTATAGTTACCCAACCAGATGCAACTAAATTTAAAGTAGCTCTTTCTTCCCAATAACCCTTTCTAGCTTAAGCCCTCCCTTCACCACCTCCAGTTTAAATTCCATTTGGAATATTTTGGAGGACCAAGAAACCAAGATCCAAGAACCAAGAATCTTCTGATGAGACCTTGCCAGCAAGGTAGGCTCTAACAATAAAAACAAGAGCATAAAACATTAGAAATACACAATGGATCAGTTAGCATTGGGACTGTCAATATGATCTGACAAAGATGCACCCATTCCTGGTTGAATTAATAATAAAGATAAGATAAGTGCATTTTCTTTTAGCACTTCATAGAAGGCTCAAAGTCCTTTACCGAGCAGGCTCCCACTGGCCTTCGCCAGACGGGTACCATTAGGATGTGATTTACTCATGGAGGCATTGCACAAAGGTTCCCTGGAGAATCAAGCAGCTCCACCTCTCTGATGTTACCTCTCTGATGTCCTTGCCCTGCAGTCTTCTACTCAACCACCAGTTGCACAGCACAACAAAAAAAAATGTTCATCTCAGGCCAGCAAAATGTCTTTCCACTCCTCTTTTTCCACCAGCTATGGAAAATAGACTTTTCCTTTCCAGCTTCTCCCTGATCCATAGTTCCTAAATTGACTCTAATGGACAAACGAGTGCTAAAAGTGAGAAAACTCGTGACAAAGTAAAGGAAGTCAAGAGCCAAGCAGGCAAGTGTTTCTGTGAACAAATTATCTGATAAAGGTGCAAAATACTATTTCCCTATTTCTTTTTTAAACTGGTGATTGTTTTATGATTTCCTCTCAATCATTTTGTTAGAAACTGTCTTGCCGGTGATTCGTGGACATCCAACAGTGTAGAGGAAATAATCCTTCACCCGTTAGATTATAATGATGCAGAACACCAGCAGAATCAAACTGCAAATGATTTACAGACAACAAATGCATCTAAATCATACCACTGGAAGCATAATGAGACAAAAAAGGACTGAAATTAATTTAGGGCGCAATTACCAAATCTTGACTTAAGAGAAGGCTATTAAGAGTCAGGAAGACATGTTTCAGCTTTATGGGACTTTGGTGAGGCTGCATTTGGCGAAGTACAACAGTCTGCCTCGTCCCTTTCTCTCTTTATTGTTTTTTAGTCTGTAGCTAAATGTTGTTTTAGTGTATGTTCAGTTTTGCATTATGTGGGGGGGGGGACTTTTTTATCTCTTTCCTCGACGGAGATGTGACTTTTCCTTTTCGTGTCTACGTCTGCACTGCGGCCTAACATCGTGGAGCTGGCGGCCTCTTGCAGGGGATCGATCTCGGGTCCTCCAGCCGCGGGAGTGTGCGGATTTAACATCGTGGAGCTCACGGTCTCTGGTTAGGCACCGAGTTCCAGAGCTCCAACCGCAGAAGCTTCAACCGCCCCGACATGGGAGCATCAATTGAAGGCTGCGGGAGCTTCAATCGTCCTGACTGCGGATGGTTCGACTCCCCCGGAGGAAAGGAGATAAGATTTTATTGCCTTCGATCACAGTGAGGAATGTGGAGGAGCTGCTGTGATGGATGCTTTTGTTTAATTTGTATGTAGTTGCGTGTTTTGTTGCTTTATTGGTATGACTGTATGGCAAATCAAATTCCTCATATGATTTACATACTTGTTTTGTTTTCATACTTGGCTAATAAAAAAAATAAAAATTACAATTAGTTCTGGTCGCATCATTGCAGTAAGGATGTAGAGGCCTTGGAGAGGGTGCTGAAGATATTTACTAAAGTTTTCTCTGAATTAGAGGGATTAGCTATATGTTGTGTGCTGTACACTCTATGCTGAGGTGTATTGTAATTGTTTCTTTTGTGGACCAGTTGGGTAGGTCAAGGTGTGCATACTTGGGCGCCTCTTTTGAATATTCCTACGTTGTTACAAGTGTGGTATTGTGCCCTCTCTGATGTCAAGAAGATGTAAGAAGACACAGGAAGCAACCACTTTCCATACTCTCATGAGTAATGGAAAAAAGGATTTAAATGAGGAACATAGAACAGTACAGCTCAGGAACAGATCATACTGTCCACAATGTCCATGCAGAATAAGATACCAGGATAAACTAATCACTACATGCAAGTAATCCATACCCTTCATTCCTTGCATATTCATGTGCCTATCTAAAAGATTCTTAAATGCCACTACCATACCTGTCTCCATCACCACCCCTAGCAGCGGGTTCCTGGCACCCACCACCATCTTTGAAAACACTTACCCGTCACATCTCCTTTAAATTTTGGCTTCTCAGTTTAAAGCTATGCCCACTAGTCTTTGATACTTCCATTCTGAGAAAAGGGTTCTGTCTATCTAAAGAAAATATTGGAGTCCTTTCTGTGCCTCTCGTCATTTTATATCAGTCCCTGATGCTCCATAAAAAGTAATCCAAGTTGTCCAACCACTTCTTATAGCTAACATCCTCAAATACAGGCATCAATGTGTTTACAGTTTTGTGTTTGGACCCCTTTAGGGAATGTGGTGTTTAAAGTATTTTGAGCAATACTTTCTGAATTTGATCACCCCTTTCAATCTCCCACATTTGATATCAAGTTTACCTTGACATCATGTTCGACATGGACAGTGTGGGCCAAAGGCCTATTCCTGTACTGTTCTATGTTAATGGCCATCAAATATCTCCCAGGCTGCATGTGTCAGCTCTCCTTCTGTCAAATGCGTGTGAGGCATCTGCAACTGCCTGCAGCTTGCCCAAATAGTCCTGACAGATCAGACTGGTTTGCTCTCCGATTCCTGTTTCTGATTCTGGTTTGCATTTGCATTTTCATAAGTTCATGTCATAGGAACAGAATAAGGCCATTTGGCCCATCGAGTCCACTCCGCCATTCAATATTGGCCGATCTGTCTTTCTCTCTCAACCCCATTATCTTGCCTTCTCCTCATAAGCTTTGATACCCTTACTAATCAAGAACCTGTCAACCTCTGCTTGAGAAATACCCAAATATTTGGCCACCACAACCATCTGTGGCAATGAATTCCATGGATTCACCACCCTCAGAAATTCTTCCTTGTCTCCTTTCTGAAATGACATTATTTTATTTTGAGGCTCGGTCCTCTGGTCCTAGACTCTTCCACTATTGGAAGCATGCTCTCAACATTCACTCTATCCGGGCCTTTCATTATTTGGTAAGTTTCAATGAGGTCCCCCCTCATCTTAAACTCCAGCAAGTATAGACCTAGAGCCATCAAATGCTCATCATAGTACGTCACCCCATCATCCCCAGGAGTATTCTCTTAAACCTTCTCTGAACCCTCTTCAATGCCACCATATCCTTCCTTATGTATGGGGCCCAAAACTGCTCACAATACTCCAAATGCGGTCTGACCTGTCCCTTACGAAGACTCTGCATTACATCGCTGCTTTTATGTTCTAGTCCTCTCGAAATGAATGTAAACATTGTAATTGCCTTCCTTACTACCAATTCAACTTGCAAATTAACCTTTTGGGAATCCTGTACCGCACTTCTAAGTTTCTTTGCACCTCTGATTTCAGAATCGTCTCCCCATTTAGAATGTAGTCTGTGCCTTAATTCCTTCTTTCAAAGTGTATGACTGCACATTTTGCTACACTGTATTACATCTGCCACTTCTTTGCTCGCTCTCCCAACCTGTCCACGCCCTTCATCAAAATCTTTGAGATATCAGTCATTTGCGTGAGAATGCATGAGGCATTATCGGTAAGTTTGCAAATGACAGTAAGTAAATAGTAAACAAAATGTATAAGAAGGAACTGCAGATGCTGGTTTAAACTAAAGATAGACACAAAAAGCTGGAGTAACTTAGCGGGACAGGCAACATCTCTGGAGAGGAATGGATGGTATTTCGGGTCGAGACCCTTCTTCAGATGAAACTTCACCCAGAGATGCTGCCTGTCCCGCTGAGTTATTCCAGCTTTTTGTGTCTTTCTTAAGTGGATAGTGAAGATGGTTAATAAAATTTACAGCAATTGTGCAAGTTGGCTGAAGATTGGCTAATGATGTTTAATGCATTTTGGAAACTCAAACCACGGCACGACATTTAAGGTGAATGTTAGGGCATTGGGGAGTGTTGAAGAGCAGAGGGATTAAGGAGTACAGGTACATAAGTGGCATCGCAGGTAGGTAGGATGGCAAGGAATGCTTTGGTAAACCGCATTAGGAGTATTATGTTCCATTTTGGACTCCCTGGTATAGAAATGATGTTATTAAGCTGGAAAGCATGCAGAGAGGACATGATGGCGTGCTGGGATTTCTGAGGCTGAACTATAGGCAGAAATTGGTCAGGCTAGGATTTTATTCCGTGGAACACTGGAGGGGTATGGTTGATCTTATACAGGTGTAGTATATCATGAGGGGAATGCGCAGAGTCTTTACCCAGGGTAGACGTCAAAAAACAAAGGTTTAAAGTGAGATGGGCAAGATGCAATACAAACCTGAATGGCAACCTTTCACTCAGAGGTTGGTGGGTACAGGTTGGCACATTGGCGCGGCAGTAGAGTTGCTGTCTGTACAGAGTTTGAACGTTCTCCCCGTGACTGTGTGGGTTTTCCCTGGGTGCTCCGGTTTCCTCACACACCCCAAAGATGTACAGGTTTGTAGGTGAATTGGCTTTGGTAAAAATTGTCAATCATCCCTCGTGTGTAGTGTGTGCTAATCTAATGAGGATCATTGGTCGGTGCAAACTCGGTGCGACAAAGTAAACCTGTACTGTCTGACCTGTAAAAACAATCACAACATTACAATATTTAAAAATCGTTTGGACAGATGTATGGATCGGAATGGTTTAGAGTGCTATATGTCAAATGCAGGCCAATAGGTCTAACCCAGCATGCTAACTTGATTTACATGGACAGGGCCGGCCTTAAGCCGATTGGACCGATTGATCCCAATTGGGCCCCGCGCCTAAGGGGGCCCCACGCTAATTTTCCGTATTTCGTACGGAAATACAAACTCGCGTTGTTAAATACAGATTTTATTTTAAAAAATGAACATGGATAAAAACTGCTGCATCGGCCATCAGGCAAAAATGATTTGTTAACTACCACTTGTAAACAGCCAGTAGTTAACACGTAGTTATGCAATGTGTCATCAATGCATCAATCCACATTCCTCAGTAAATGTAATTGTGTTTTGACTAAGTATTAATGACGCCGCTTTCCTTTTAATATAATTCACGGGAATCCCATGAATTTTATTCACAGGAACACGGCGTCATTAATACATGGTCAAAACATAATTACATTTACTGAGGATTGTAGATCGATGTATTGATGACACATTGAGAATTTCTTAAAACTCACTGTCATGATTGAGTGCTCCGGACCGCGAGATTCTTGGTGTGCAGGTAAAGTAATTCACCAACCGTCCCACGTTGTGTCTCTCTCTCTCCCGCTCCCCATCTCGTCTCTCTCGCTCTCTCACTCCCTCTCTCTCACCCTGTAGCCTCGGCGTTCCCAGAATCATTTGACGTTTTGCGGTGACGGCTGCATCTGCGGTTCCTTTCTGTTGAGGAGGGGGGGAAAAGTCCTGGCCCGTGGCGGCTCCTGATCAGTTCCCTCTGCGGGTGCCGCCTTGCCCGCTGAGTTCCTCCAGCACTCTGTGTTTTTTGTTTGGCTCTGGAGTTGAAGGTGGACACAGGGGGCTGTGGTGGCTCAGCGGAACGGGCAGCGGCTCTGTGAAGAGGGTTGCGTTTCTGGTTGAAACCCTTCTTCAGACAATCACAAGTACTCTCACCGATGAGAGTTCAGTTCAGTCTGAAGAAGGGTCTTCTCTCCATAGTCGCTGCGCTGCATGTCCTGCTGAGTTACTCCCGCTTTATGTCTATCTTCAATTTCAGAGAAATAAAATTTCTCACGAGGGGCTTATAGCGTCTACCCCCCATCCTTCCCAACCTCAGCCTCACGGACCTTAGCGTACTCCTAGTTCCTAAATCCCATTTCCATCACTGTTCATGTTGCACTTATAATGCAGAGACCGGGCTTGAAGTGATTCTGTGATAATGGGTGCTATAGAAAGTGGCCTGATTCCATGGCAGATTTGTTTTTACCAGTGGCGGAAATCCCGGGGGTCCAGGGGGGACGTGTCCCCTCCATGTTTTCAGAGGTGGGGGATGGTTACCCACCCACCCCCCCACATTACAAGCTTTGTAAGGTATGTTGGGTTTAATAAGTAGTCGTTCGTTTTGAGTCGAGTCGTTCGATTCGAGTCATTCGTTCATCACTGCATTCCTCTGAGTCACAAAAACGATGTGCTAACTGTCTATGTGACTTAACTGCTATCGATATCCACTCCTGCATCCTTAGTAATTATAATTGTGTCACATCGTTTTCGTGAGTCAGAGGAATCGATGCATCAGAGTTTTAATGACATCTCCCGTTAATTTATTCAAAGGAACACGGAATACTTGAAGCAAGGTCAGTTCACGAAAATGATGTGTTAACTGTCAGTGTTAATTGCTGCATCGAAATCCATTCATTATTCCTTATAATATAATTGTGTGAACTGACCTTGCTTCAAGCATGATGCGTTCCTTTAAATATAATTAACGGGAGATGTCATTAAAACTCCATTCCTCTGACTCACGAAAACGATGTGACTCAATTATAATTGCTAAGGATGCAGGAATGGATATCGATAGCAGTCAGATGCGGGCACAATTATCATTTGAACTTTCAAGGCTGATTTACGAGAGAAGGAATAGGCGACGTTTTGGGTCGAGACCCTTCTTCAGACCCTTTGTGAACATCGAAATGTCTGACGGTCCAATGCGGAGATGTTTGTTGAGAAGGCATCCAGACATACTTCATCTCAAAATGAGAGACAAAGAACACTACATTCATTTTTCGTGCGGGTACCACTTTCCAAAAGGTATATTTTAAGTGCTGATCAACTACCTATCTTTTCTCATTTCACTTTTTTATATTTTGTATGAATATTATTGCATGGAAGAAACTGCAGAAAATCTACCATTATGTTGTAGCAGCCCGTTCTTATTCAGTGATATCATGAAAGAATGTTACTTATATACTTTACCCGGGACTTGCACTTATATCATTACAGATGGGCTAGTGAGGCTTGTGACATTCATCGGCTCTACATTTTGCATTTAATGATAGGAAACAAACTTAATTCCAATGTACATTTTAGGGTCAAAGTTCCCTTCGGCGTTTTAAGTGCATTAGATAAACTTGTCATAAAAATAACAGAAATCATATTTACTAATTGAAACTTAACTTCTGGCAAATTTTCAATGATTTACCAATTTGAACTTTGTTATGTAACCAGCTTTAAACAAAAACTTACCAGTTTTTACTTCTAACTGAAATATCGATGTTCTAAAGAAGTCGATCTATCGCTGACTAAATTTAAAATTGGTGAGAAAGCGCAACTATTATGTTCAGGTCTTCCAATTTATTTTTATTCGCCCCTGTAATAATTTGGGGGAAATAAAAATGTTGACATGACAATTTAAACACATATTATGTTCAGGTCTTCCAATGTATTTTTATTCGCCCCTGTAATAATTTGGGGGAAATAAAAATGTTGACATGACAATTTAAACACAGACACAATCGTAAACTAACAATTCACACTTGTAAATATTGATGTAAATGCGAGGACAGAACTTGTGGGCAGAAAGGTCCAATGGTGAACAAAGTGACACAAAGGAAAGTCTAAGTATGGTTTTACTAAATAACTTTATAATAAGGCTTATTTGTGCAGCCCGTTTTGAAACAACTCGCGGATATCGGTTCCCACAATTCATCTTCCCCATCTTAAAATATATATCGTACTGAGGTGATTTGTTAACTATCGACTCTCCCTATTATTGTGGAGCCAGCAACATATGGTAGGACGGGGGTTGCTGATTTTACTCTCCTTTACTCAGGCAATGATGTGTGGACAATTTGAAGCACTCTTGGTTATTTTCATGCGAATCCTGCCCTCCAGAAAGCAGCTGAAGAAAACAACAAAAAAATAAGGCAGCAGATGTGAAACATTTGGTCCTGTTCTTGTTTCGCTTGTGTAGAAATAATCAAGCTCCATGAAAGCAAGAAAAGATAAGAAAAGTGGTCGTCTTTGGTGGGCTGCGTAATGAGGTTTGGAGCAAAACCGGGTTAAATCGATGCAACCGGGTTAGAACGAGATGTTATCACGCAAAAAGTGACAGAATTAAATAAAACTGGACAAAAACTAACTGAACCATAAAGGATGATTTGAATAAAGGATTATTTACAATGGGAAGGCAGAGTGGTATATTATTCAATTTTAAATCTTTTTTTAAATTTTTTTTTTATTTGTTTCCAAATTCGTATTCCACTATGTATTATGGGGTTTTCTTTATAGGTTTGTTGTGCAGTTTTGTGGGGGCAAATATGATCGGTCCAATTTCAAAAGGTAGACAGTCTTCCTTTTCCATCATTAGCCAATCTGGTTGTTGATCCATTTCTTCCAGCCAGAAATTCATGTTTTTAATATGGACTGCCCAAAAATAAAATAAGAAATTTGGCAAAGCCAGACCTCCATTTATCTCTGATTTACATAAATGTTTTTTACTTATTCTATGATTCTTATAATCCCAGGCAAAACTTGTAACAATGGAATCGACTTTTTTGAAAAAAGTTTTTGGGATATATATCGGAATTAATTGAAGTAGGTACAGCAGTTGCGGTAAAAAAATCATTTTTATAGCATTAATTCTCCCAAGCATTGAAATGGGGAGTGTTTTCCAGTATTGAATATTCTTATGTAGTTTATTCAGTAAGGGTGGGAAATTAAGTTTAAATAAAGAGGTATATGTCTTAGTTACATAGATTCCTAAGTATTTAAATTTATCTTTAACTATTTTAAAAGGGGATTGTTGTATACTCAAATAATTTCTTCAGATATCTACAAATTAGAGATTATGTTAAATCTAATACACAAGTCTACAGGAATAGGGAATCAGAAATTCTTGATGAATGTCTGAACAAGCATCCTAATACTGAAAAACTAATAGCTTATATTTATAACACCCTACTAAATAACGAGGTACCACCGACCGAACCATATAGATACAAATGGGAAAATGAAATAGGTCGTCCTATCACGAAAGATATGTGGGACGAAAGTTTACAACAAATACATCAATGTTCATTAAATGCCAGACATACTTTAATACAATTCAAGGTCTTACATAGACTACACTTCTCTAAAATAAAACTAAATAGAATCTTCCCACAAATCTCTCCTATTTGTGATAAATGTCTACATTTAGAGGCTAATTTAACACATACGTTTGCAAACTGTATAAAACTTAAACATTTCTGGACTGATATTTTTGAAATCACTTCAGAAGTTATTAATACAAAACTAGACCCAGACACAAAATTAATAATACTTGGAATATCAGAACAAAGCTTAACACTCACAACAAACCAAAGAAATTTCCTCAATTACAGTATAATAACCGGAAAAAAATTAATATTAACATTTTGGAAAGGCCCTACAACCCCCACAATTAAAATGTGGATTACGGAAATGTCGGAGACCCTATACTTAGACAGAATTAGACTTGTCTTAATGGACAAACAAGATCTTTTCCATAAAATTTGGGCTCCATTCATTAACTATCTGAAGGGATAGATTGGCACAGCACGAGGACCCAGCTGAAACTTGAACTCAGGAATAGATGAAAAACTATACTTTATAACCTACGAACCTATCTCCATTGATGTATTACAGGTAACCCATTCCACCTCCCTTGTTTTTCTGTTGTGTTTTTTTTTGCTTTCTTTTTTATTTGTAACTTTCTACCCTCTCTTTTTCCCTCTTTCTATAAAAAATAAAAACACTAGAAGCAGAAGTAATTGATAATGGAAAATTTTAATAATGTATGACTGATGTATATGAAAAGTTTTTTTACTATAATATGTAACTACATTTTATAATATGTCTACTTCTAATAAATAAATTTAAAAAAAAAACATAAACAAAACAAAAAAAAACAAAAAACTAACTGAACCAGAAACGATCGGGTTGAGGAAAGCAATTTGGCCCCGTTTTCTTAGCTCACGTTGGGACAAATGGACTTGTGAATTAAGAGCAGTGAAAAGCTGGTCTTTTCCGGTGGTCAGCATTTAACCTCTGTGCAGGTTCTGAGCCGTTTAATATTGATCTTTAGGTGACACACTATTCCTCAAACATTGTCTTGGAGACTTCTGTTCTCCCGACTAGTGTTGCTAAAGCCCCTGTCCCACTTGGGCGACCTAATCCGCGTTTCCAGAAGAGTTCCTTCAACCTTCAAGCTCGAGGGCACTCACCTGGAAAGCCTCGAGCTGGATTGACCGGCCGCGTTGAAACCGCGTGCTGCATCTTCAGACCACACATGCACACGCGCACACACAAACACATTGCGAAGGTGGGGGCCAGGGAAAGTGGAGTAACGCTGTCTGCGCGATAAAGAAGAAGGTAAACGGCTGCCACAGAGGACGGTAAGTCCTTTAGAGAGCGCGGGGGCGGGGGGGCGGGGGGGGGGGGAGGAGAGAGAGAAGTGGGAGAGAAGGCCCCATAGTAGAAACATCCACGTCGTGGGGCTGGAAACTGGAAGAATCCCGAGTTAATTTCCGTTCACAGGGCGCACGGCTGAAGCTTCCGATGCCTCGCGTGTGTGTGTTGGTGTGCGCATGCCATCAAGGCAAGAAATTCTGTCCCCCGGTCCCCTCCATGTCTTGACAGTGATTTCCGTCACTGGTTTTCACAGCAGCCCGAAGCACTTCAGCCTATTAGCCCTGTGACCAGATGTTTCAAGTTTTGTACTGCTGTTGGTCTGAAACCAGCTCTTTATCTTTTTGTTTGATGGTGCCTGCTGCTTTGGTGGCAGGCACACCATCACGTTTAACCACTGATTGATTTTCAAGTGGTCAGTGCAAAGACTGCTTTCTTAAAAACTGGTATCGTTGGCAAAAGTGACTTGCTGCGTGAATATGGGCAGTTGTAAAAATAAACCCCAGTGCCTTCTGAGCTACGTGTTGCTGTATTGTTCAATATTCTTGCTAATTTTCAAAACTAATGGATGGCCCCATGCTGCGCTGCCTGTCGTGCTGAGTTACTCCCGCTTAGCATGTGCAAGAACATTGTATTAAATCACAAGCGACTGCAGATGCTGCAGATCTTGAGGGAAAAAAACAAACTGCTGAAGGAATATTGGGTCACACCATTTAGTGAAACCACCTACCAAAGGGATGCTCTTTGGAGGTGAATAGTCACTTCCTGACTAACTGCTGACTCTTTTTAACTTGGCGCAGAGTGCAATGGTTACCCATTTTCTATTACACAAATGCTTGAGTGAAGAGTCGAGTCAAGAATGTATAATTGTCATGTGTACCCACAACAGGACAATTAAATTCTTATTTGCAGCAGCATAACAGGCGTGTAAACACAATACTCATAGATTGTATGAGAACGTATGAGAAACGACTATATTCAATAACTTAATAACCTTAATACTAGTGCAAAAAAGCCCAGGGTGCCCCATCAAATCTTATCAATCGCTTGCTAATCGCACGACTGCGTACAACTGCTGTCTGATTCGTTGATCGTATTGCTAAATATGAACTGTTTTGGGAGATAAAAATGTCCTGATCTGCCCACGGCAGACCAAACATGTTAAACAGAGATTTTACCCAGTGAGAAATCGTGAAATAATCACTGAATTTTATTTAAAATGATTGTACCTGCATGTTATACTGTTTAGTTTGGAGATACAGCACAGATAGTCCACTGAGTTCGCACCGGCCAGCGAATCCCGCACATTAACGCTATTCGACACAGCCTGAGGACAATTTACAATTTTACCTGAGCCAATCGGCCTACAAACCTGGAGATCCCAGAGAAAACCCACATCGGTCACGGGCAGAGCGTACAAACTCCGTGCACTCAGCACCCATAGTCACGATTGAACCCGGGTCTCTGGCCCTATAAGGCAGCAACTCTACCGCTGCGCCACTGTACTGCCCGCACTGTTATAGTGGCTTGCTACTTCTGTGATGCTGCTGCACCCGCTGAGTTTCCCCAGCAATTTTGTGTACCTACAATGCAGGTACTACTGTTCAAGAGTACTTTCTGAATAAGTCCAGGAACAACGACAGTGGCCATGGTCAAGTCCGATTCAGATTCAGATTCAGATTCAACTTTATTGTCATTGTGCAGTGTACAGTACAGAGACAACGAAATGCAGTACCTAGTAGCGCTACTCCCTCCTCAATTCCTGGAGTGCACCACTGGCTCACTATTGTTTGTGATGTTTGCTTTCCAAATATATTCAAGTATTCCGCCTGTCTTCCTCTTGCAAAAACGGAATGCATTAATAGCATGTCTCAATCTCGTCGGGTTAGTTCACTTCATCAACTGAAACTCTCCAGAATGCAGCTTTCTTTACTCCAGAATTTAGTGTCTACCTTTAAATGAAATCCGTGGTCCGCTGAAGAAACAACACGATAGACCACTCTGCAAGTGCAAGTTTTGCTGTATACTTCATACTGTAGAACACATCATAATACACCTTGAGTGAATTAATGGGGTAAGATTCGTTTTTTTAATCTGTTGTCTAGAATTAATCGATACCCACCCTATGAACATTCACCAGATTTCAATCCGATTTTTTTAAAAATCTGATTTTTTTGTTTACCTATTTGTCAATTTTTTTTGTGCCCGATTATTTGACAGCCAATCAACCGCTGTCTCTAAGGGGGTTGCGTCCAATCACCGACCAGCTTGCCTTAAAATTCCCGTCCAATCAACAAATCTATCTCCTCCCGTCCAATCAGCCGCTGTCTCCAAGGGCATTGTGTCCAATCACATAATGCAGTTTAATGGTAATTAGCAGCTACGGTAAAGGTTGGAAGCCAGCGGAGGCACTGACAGTCAGACAGAAGCAGGAGAGATTAAGACAGTGTATAATCCATAGCAGCTTAGTGTACAATTTCATAATATATACTAAATAACAGGGCTGACAAACCTTGGCTGGGAACCTGGGGCTCACCCAAATTGTTCCCCCAACCTCCTAAGGCCGGCCATGGGCATGGACAATAGTCATAGTTTCAAACGACACAGAAATAAACCTTTCTGACTTACTTTCCCGTGCCGAGCAAGTTGCCCAATCTGCACTAATCCTATCTGCCTGTGTTTGGCCCATATCCCTCAAAACCATGTACCTGTCCAACTACCTCTTCTGACAGCTCTTTCCATACACCCACCATTCTCTATGTGAAATAGTTTCCCCTTATATCTCTATACCTATAAAAGTCTGATCTTGTGTGTGTGTGTTTGTCTGTCTGTCTGTTTGTCAAAACGCTACGCTACGGGGGGGAGGTGGGGGGGAGGGGGAAGGGAGAGGGAGAGGGAGAGGGAGAGAGAGAGAGGCTAGGAGAAAAAGAGAAAGAGAGAGGCAGGGGGAGGGAGATAGAGAGAGATTCTGGTTGCATTTTAGTCCCACTATCCTGGTGTTTGGACACAAGGTAGGGAGTGGGGAGGGCCGATCCCGGGTGGGGGGGGGGGGGTGAGGGTGAGATCTCCCTGTCGGTCTGCTCCTGGGCGTGGCCAAGATGCCCATTCGCGGGTCCCGCATCCCCCACCCCTGCCCCCGCAACCCCAATGTGGGGACGATTGAGTGCCGCCATAAATTCCATAATTTTCCTTGCGGGAGTGATGGGGGTGATTTGCTCCAGGGGGTGCCTGTCTCCGGGGTGAGCACTGATGCTGCGGCCCCCCTCCCCCCCGCGTTGGGGGACGGGACACAAGGGGACCCATTTGGTCTAGTTCCCATTAAATCTTCCCCTCATTACGTAAACCTATGTCCCTTGTTCTTGATTTCAAAATCCAGGGTAAAAGGCTCTCTGCATTCACTCTATTCCCCTCGTGATTTTATGTATCTCTATAAGATCACTCCACAGCCTGCCCACCGCTCCCTTTAGCTCAGGCCTGGCTACATCCTTGTAAATCTTCTCTGCACTATCTCCAGTTTAAAATCGTTCCTACAGCAGGCTGACCAAAACCGAACACAATACTCCAAATGCAGCCTCGTCAATGTAATGTACAACCGTAATATAACATACCTACCTCTATACTTAATACCCTGACTGATGATGGGTTATGTACCAAAAGACTTCTTGATCTCCCTTTCTATCTGTGACACTACTTCAGGGAACTGTATCTGCTCTCCTAGATCCTTCTATTCTACAACCCTCCCCAGAATACTGCAATTCACTGTGAAGGTTCTGCCCTGGGTTGACTTACCAAATTGCAATAGCTTGCAAGTTTTTCTCAATTTTTGATAGTGATCTTTACTATCTATGCTACCACATATTTTAGTGTCATCTGCAAACTTACTAATCATGTCTTGTACATTCTCATCCGTTGATAAAAATCACATAACAGCACTGATCTCACTAGTCGCAGGTCTCCACTCCAAAAAGCAACCTTGCACAATCACCCTCTGCATCCTTCTGATAATATTGGCTATCTTAGAGTCTGACAAAATGGAGGATTTCTGCTTTTGCAAAACCTGCTTGGCATCTTTTTGCAAAGGCTACAAAGATCATGAGGATCATGGCTCCCGAATGTCTGTGACCTGGGAGGAAGTTAAGTACAGGGTGATGTCCAGATGTCCTTTAATTGTTAATATGTATAGTATAGTATATCTTTATTGTCATTTTCCTGAATACTCACATACCCAGAGGAAACAAAAAAACGTTGCTCAACCAGTGTCCATTCAGTGTGCAGTAAAAAATAAATAGAAATAAAAATACATGTATCATGAACATATTAAACACTCTACTCTCTACTAAACATCAACAGGCGTTCCGATCGGCAGCGGCACGATACTTTGGCAGGGGGCAAAGTCCGTTTATCAGTCTTATAGCCTGCGGGAAGAAGCCGAGGAGCATCCTGCTGGTTTTGCAGCTAATGCTCCTGTACCTCTTCCCAGATGGCAGGATGGGGAATATGTGATGCGATGGGTGGTAGGGGTCTTTGATGATGGAGATGGCTCTGCTGATACATCTCTTCCTCTATATGTCCAGCAGGAAAGGGAGTGGAGCACCAATAATCCTGCTGGCGGTCTTCACAATCCTGTCTAGTTGGTGCCGTTCGTACGCCTTGCAGCTCCCGAACCAGGAAGTGATGCCGTAGGTTAATGTGCTCTCGATTGTCCCCCTATAAAAAGTTCGTAGGTGTGTAGTGGGGAGACCTGCTTTACGTAGTCTTCGGAGAGGGTGTAGTCGCTGCTGGGCTCTCTTGACCAGTGCTGTGGTGTTGGTCGTGGACGTCAGGTCATCTGACAGGTGGAGTCCTAGGAACTTCATGCTGCTGGCCCTTTCCACATCAGCTCCGTCGATGTGCAGAGGTGTATGGTGTTGTTTTCCCGCCCTCCTGAAGTCAACCACCATCTCCTTAGTTTTTCCCACGTTGAGAATGAGGTTGTGGGATTTGCACCATCCTGTGAGCAGCTCCACGTCCATCCTGTACGCCGACTCATCATTGTCACTGATGAGACCCACCACTGTTGTGTCATCAGCGAACTTGTTGATGAAGTTGTTGTTGAGTCTAGCAGTACAGTCGTGTGTAAGCAGACTAAACAGCAGGGGGCTTAGGACACAGCCTTGGGGCGAGCCAGTGCTCACGGCTATGGTTTTTGATGTCCTACTGCCCACCCTGACTGTCTGCTGCCGTTGCGATAGAAAGTTCAGGACCCAGTTACATGTGCCAGCATCAACCCCCAATAGCTCCAACTTCTCCACCAGCTGCTGCGGAATGATTGTGTTAAAAGCAGAGCTGAAGTCTATGAAGAGAATCCTGGCATAAGTATTTTTCCGATCAAGGTGTGACAGTACGAGGTTCAGTGTTGTTGAGACTGCGTCCTCTGTGGATCGGTTGGCTCTGTAGGCGAACTGCAGTGGGTCTAGGTTGTCAGGTAGACTATTTTTGATATGCTGCATAACCATTCGCTCAAAACACTTAATTACTATGGGTGTTAGAGCCACTGGTCGAAAGTCATTATGGCAGGCTGGGTTTGGTTTCTTCGGGACAGGGACGATGGTGGCACTCTTAAGACAGTTGGGCACTACAGCCTGGCTGAGTGAGATGTTAAAAATGTCTGTGAAGACATCTTTCAGTTGCTCGGCGCAGTCTCTTAAAACGCATCCAGGAATGTTGTCCGGCCCTGCAGCTTTGCGTGGATTGATGCTGGCAAAGGCCTTTTTAACTCCGGCTGCGGACAGCCTGAGCGACTGGTCATTGGGAGATGGCAGTAGTGCACGTGTCTGGGTGCTGTTTTTAACCTCAAACCATGTGTAGAGCTCGTTCAGTTCATCTGGTAGAGAGGGGTCGTTTTGGCATATCCGCAGCGGGGGGGGCTTGTAGTCAGTGATGGTATGAAATCCCTGCCATAAGCGACGTGTGTCTTTGTCATTTGCGAAGTGGCTATTAAGTTTTTGTCCATACAGCCTCTTCGCTTCCCTGATCCCCCGGGATAGGTTACTCCTTGCCAGTTTGTATGCTGCGTTGTCCCCAGATTTGAATGCAGCATTCCGGATTCTCAGTAGGGAACACACTTCCCCAGTTAGCCAAGGTTTCTGATTAGCACGCCTCCTGACGGTTTTGACCACCGTTACATCATCAATGCATTTATTGATGTATCCGATGACGGATTCTGTGTATTCTTGGAGGTTGATGCCACTGTCATCTGTTGCTGCCTCTCTGAAAATGGCCCACTGTGTGGTTTCGAAAAAGTCTTGTAGTGCTGCGGTAGCTCCCTGTGGCCATGTTCTGACCTCTTTGACCGTTGGCCTGTCCTGTTTCACCCTGGGTCTGTATGCAGGTGTGAGCATAACCGTTAGGTGGTCAGAGCTGCCGATATGGGGGAGGGGGGCTGCTTTATATGCATCTTTAATGTTGGTGTACACCAGATCTAGTTTGTTCTTTCCCCTGGTTGCAATGTTCACATGCTGGTAGAATTTAGGCAGAACAGATGTAAGACTTGCCTGGTTGAAATCCCCAGCTGCCATGAAGAAAGCATCGGGATGTTCCCTCTGCTGCTCACTGATGTTGTTGTAGAGCTCTGTCATAGCATCCTTCATGTCCGCGCTCGGTGGTACATAGACGGCCGTTATGAAGACTGCCGTTAGCTCCCTGGGTAAGTAGAAGGGTCGGCATTTCACAGTCATTAGCTCTACGTGGGGTGAGCAGTTAGTGGAAATCACCACAGCATCCCGGCACCATGATCTGTTCACATACACAGCCAGTCCCCCTCCTCTTGCCTTACCAGCTAGCGAAGCTACTCTATCAGCTCTGTATAGCATAAGTCCCTCCAACTGGATCGCAGCGTCTGTGATGTTCTGATTCAGCCAGGTCTCCATTAGGAGGTAGACACAGCAGTTCTTCACGCTTCGTATGAGGGTTTTGCAGAAGGAGCTGAGTCCTGCTGAAAATGCATGATCAGGATTGGTTGGGGAATGGTATGTTATAATACCATTGTTAACTATATTGCATGGTCTTTGCACTGTTATTTGTGATTGGTCAAGGAGAGGGCCTTGCCCAAATTGTTTATATTATCTGGTAAAATGTTTCTTAAGGGAACTGTCTCCCGCCCCCCGCCCCATGTATTTCGCGCCACAGGTCCGATATAGTATATAAGAGGGGAGAGCACATGAGTCGGTGTCGATCTTCTGAGGTAGCACTTGGGACTGCGCTGACCATCTGGAGGTATCTATTCACACGAGGCTGAACGGCTTGGACAAGTAGAGTCAAGGATCGGACCCACGGTGTTGGTTAGGTATCATATAGGTAGTGTGTTTGTGATTCAAAAATAAAGTTAGTTGATCCAGTGCCTGTTTTAATTAACCAGACTAACAGGGTGAGAATAGGAGCAGAATTACACTTCCATGAAGCTTATTCTCTGTCTGGTCGGCTAGCTCTCCCTGGACCCCATGTGATCTAACCTTCCACACCAGACCAGCAGCCTACCATACAGAAGCTATTAAATGCCTCATTGAAGTCCATATATACAATGTCTACAGTTTTGACCTCATCAACCTTTTTGGTTACCATCAAAAATCGCAATTAGATCCATAAGACATGATTTCCCACGTACATGCTGACTTTCCCTAATCAGCCCTGTCTATCCAAATACATATAATTTATCCATCAGAATCCTCTCCTATAAACTGTCTACCTCTGAGGTAGACTCACTGGTCTATAATTCCCAGGCTTTTCCTTACAGCTCTTTCTAAATAGAGGCTACCTTCTAGTTTTCCAGCACTTCACCCGTGTCCAATGATTCCATAAATATTTCTGCAAGGGCCTCTGATCATTTCTTCCCTTGATTCACTTCGTCAGGCCCTGGGGATTGATCCAACTTAATGAGCTTTAAAACTACTAATACCTCTTCTGTGGGATTCATATATGATCTAAAGGGCCTGCCCCACTTGGCCGTCATTTACGCGACTGGCCGGTAGTGACTGTCGCAGGCGTCATCACGTGTCTTCATGCCGTCTGGAGCGCGTGACGTCATTTGAATACCCAGTTGATGATATTTACCCAGTTTATGATATTTATGGTGATTTTCTAAAATGTTCCAGTTTCTTGTGTGGTGCTAGCAATTGGAAAACTGCAGATGTAATGCACCTATTCAAAAAAAAGAGGTGAATGAAAAGTAGCAAGCTTCAGACCAAATTCATCTGTAGGAAGGAATTGCAGATGCTGGTTTAAATTGAAGATAGACACAAAATGCAGGAGTAACTCGGCGGGGCAGACAGCAGAAGGAATGGATGATATTACGGGTTGAGACTCTTCTTCAGTCTGAAGAAGGGTCTCGACCTGAAACGTCACCCATTGCTTCTCTCCAGAAATGCTGCTGGTCCCGCTGAGTTACTCCTGCATTTTGTATCATATATCTGGTTTGCTCTTCCATTTCTACCAACTGCACCCCTTCTCGTGTCATTCGTTCATCCAGCTGTAGTAAATACAATATTTGTCTTTTTAACCTCTTTCTTACCCACAATCCAGGGACCCAAGCAGTCATTGATAGTGAAGCATCAATTCACGTTTGCACTTTCTGGTTTAGTGTATTTTAGTGTTCACCAGGTAGTTTTCTCTCCGAAACTGTGCACATTTTAAAATCGCGCGCCCTTATATCCATGACGTGTAAAAGGCGGGCCGAATGCGTATGGGCGGCGCGCTGCCGCGCATGATTACACACTGTGACGTAATCATGCGTCACCACGCACTACATGTACGAGGTCAGGACATCAGCGTGCGATCGCAGTACGTCCGCGTGCGTAAGCGAAATGCCACGCTGGTGGCGTGCGAAGATTTAGTGCAGCACGAAATCCTGGAGCGTCGCGCGATACCACGCGCAACTCCATACTCCTCCACGCCTCTCCATGCGCCTGGGACCCGTGTGAACATGGGACCCAACGGGTCCCACTTAGTCTAGTTAAATACTATTACTAGGCAGCACAGCTGAGGACCCTGATAGCATGGGTAACAAATGATAAGGAAACGGGGTGGGTGAATATACAGCAAAATTCATGACCCAGTACTGCCCTGGCAGGGCTCCCATTCCTAAGTCAAGCAAACTGGAAGAAATTAAAAACAGATATTGAATGGATTAAATTCGCAATAAAAACTTGGTTGGATATAAGAAAGCAACTAAATCTCTTCAATTGTATATCTAGAGTACTGAAGATAGCAAAATTGACAATGGTTTCAGAAATTGGGCGGACAAAGGGCTCACTTCTGTGGATCGGCTTTTTTGTGGGGAAGTTTTGAAATCATATGAGCATCTTCAGAAATGGGAATTGGAAATGTTTAAGACTCCTCTTATGTTAGCAAGATTCAGCAACACCTCAGATCTATGCTGGAGACAATGCGGGAAGATTAGTGATCATACCCATATTATTTGGGATTGTCCCAAATTGTATCAATATTGCAGAGATATTCAGGTGGAGATTAAGCTAATTTTGGGGGCGGATCTACCTCTGGAGCCGGCATGCTTCATACTAGGAGAGATTCCAGAAAATATAGATACCAAAAATCAGACATATTTGCTTGGGGTGTTGCTGTTGATTGCAAAGATGATTATAGTGTCATGGAGAAATGTAAAGCCACCAAATGTTCAACAGTGGAGGGAAAGACTGAAAAGTGTATATTTGATGGGAAGTATAACAGTTAAACTCCAGTTAAGGACTGATGCTTTAAACATTATGTGGACATCGGTATTACTACAACTGCCAAGACTGATTAAGAACACGATTTCTCCATAGCCCCAGTGGAGGGGAGGAGTTTGATTGGTATTGTATAGGTGTATTTGGAACCATATGTACAGACATGATTGTGACTGTGTATAAGTCCATACATAGGGATGATCAATGACAAAATAAGTTCTTCAAATGGCATACAAGTGTCTGGTTTAACATAACGGGTGACTATATATTAAGTAGGATTAAATATGTGAGCTTGCGTGGGTGCCTGTGAATCTGATGCTTCTGCGACAGATCTCTAGGATGATCTGATGTGATGCTGACTGCTGCTGTGTGATTTGTATACCTTGTTTCTATGTGTACTTTGTCGTTAATATATGTTGAGTGCAAACACAACAAAAAAAAACAAATATCTTTTGAATACTGTTATAGTATCTCCCTCAACTACCTCATTTGGCAGGTTGTTCCATATAACCACCACCCACTAAGTAAAAAAGTTGCCCCTCAGTTCCCTATTAAATCTTGCTCCTTTCACCTATGGCTTGGTTTTTGATTCCCCTACCTCGGGTAAAAGACACTGTGCATTCATCCTATCTATGCCCCTAGTGATTTTCCACACATGAATAATAGCTTCCTACCATCCAAGGAATAGTCCTACACATTCCAACATCTGGATTCACTATCTTGAGTGCCTGGCTTTCTTTATTCATGTCAACTCTCACATGTTGATAATTTATACATGTGGCCTACTTGCTCCTATCTTTCAGTGCAAGCCTTCAGCAATGTCTTCACCTAAGCACCTCTTTGTCTTGATTGCAAAGCACGGGCCATATACACATGCTCCAACTGTCCTTCTTGCAGCTGAACGAACATTGATCAAGTACATGTTGTAAATCCTGCTCCATACAATACTAATATTTCCCCAGGATGAGCCAGTGTCATTATCTCCAGTTCCACTATTTCACTTCACACAACTGCTTCTCCTCTCGAAAGGGAGTTCAACGAAAGGGCATCCATCTGCATCTGTGATGTTTTATAACAAAAGCCATGACTTACCTCTTGCTAGTGACGAATTGCAATGCCAGCACCCTGCATTTGTGTTGCATCTCTTCTGCCTGCACATGATCCATATCTCTCTAATACATTCATATACATGGACCTTTCCTGTGTGCCTCTTAAATACCACTATCGTATCTGTCTCCCCCAGCACCCCAGGCAGCGTGTTCCTGCCATTCACCGCTCTCTGTGCAAAATGCTTGCCCACCATATCTTCAAACTTTGCCCCTCATTCTTTAAAATTATGCACTCTAATCTTTTATAATTCCACCCTGGGAATGAGGTTTTGATTATCTGGCCTTTTAATGCCTCTTGTAATTTTATATAGTTCTACTAGGTCTCCTCACAACCCCTGTTGCTCTGTAGAAAGCTATCTAAGTTTTTCCAAACACTCCTAGTAGTTAATACCGCCTAATCCATGCAGCATTCTGGTAAACCTCTACTGCACGGTCTCCTGGGCCCCATGTGTTTCTTGTAATGGGGTGACTAGAACTGCATGCAATAATCCAAAATTGGCCCAACAAATGTCCTACAATCCTGCAACGTGACTTTGACTTTTATACTTAATGCCCCGACCAGTGAAGGTAAGCAAATTTTACTATTCTTTATGATGTCTCCGTCAGGGTCCCATGGACCCCAACATCCCTCCATACATCAATGCTTTAATGGATATACCATTAACTATACATTTGACTTCCCAGAGTGCAAAGCTCACATTTGCTTGGATTAAACTTTTTACCACCCATTTTTGTAGGTTTAGTTTAGTGGAGAGATACAGAGTGGAAACTGACCCTTTGGCCCACTGGGTCTGCGCCGACCAGCGATTCTCGCATATATTAACATTATCCTACACCCACCACGGACAATTTTTCTGTTTACCAAGCTAATTAACGTACATACCTGTACGTCTTTAGAGTGTGGGAGGAAACCGAAGATCTCGGAGAAAACCCACGCAGGTCACGAGGAGAACGTACAAACTCTGTACAGACAGCACCCGTAGTCGGGATCTAACTCGGGTTTCCAGCGCAGCACTCACTGTAAGGCAGCAACTCTACCGCTGCACCACCACCAAATTGAGTTTGGTGGCCTGCACTCTGCCTGAAATGCTGTGAAATTGAGTTCGGTGGCCTGCACTCTGCCCGAAATACTGTGAAATTGAGTTCGGTGGCCTGCACTCTGCCCGAAATGCTGTGAAATTGAGTTTGGTGGCCTGCACTCTGCCTGAAATGCTGTGAAATTGAGTTTGGTGGCCTGCACTCTGCACGAAATGCTGTGAAATTGAGTTTGGTGGCCTGCACTCTGCTTGAAATGGAATTTCAAGGAATAGCCGTGAATGAACTGCCAACCCACAAGCTAGAGTGACTGACCTGCCAGCCCACCAGACTTGAGTGACAGCTGTCAGCCCACCAGCCCTGAGTGACTGAGCTGCCAGCCCACCAGCCATGAGTGACTGAGCTGCCAGCCCACCAGCTCTGAGTGACTGAGCTGCCAGCTCACCAGCCCTGAGTGACTGAGCTGCCAGCCCACCAGCCCTGAGTGAATGAGCTGCCAGCCACCAGCCCTGAGTGACTGAGCTTCCAGCCCACCAGGCCTGAGTGACTGAAATGCCAGCCCACCAGGCCTGAGTGACTGAGCTGCCAGCCCAATAATCCATTTGGCCCACAATGTCCATACTAGCCCTCTGGAAACCAATCTCTTCGGCCCACAATACCCATACTAGCGCTCCAGAAAGCCCAATTGGAATTGGTGGAGAGGTGGAATATTGCGTGTGAACATGAGACCCAACGGGTCCCACTTAGTCTAGTATATATATAACACAAAGAACAGAGGTCCCAGCACAGCACAGATCCCTGCAGAACTCCGCTGGTCGGAAAACATTCTTCCACTACAACCCTCTGCCTTCTACGTGTAAGTGAGTTCTGAATCTAAATTATCAAATCACAATGGATGCCGTACTTCTTAATCTTCGGGATCAACGTATCAAGTTTCCAGAATTGCTCTATTCTTGTCGAGGAATAGTGAGGTGTTATTAGTTCACAAATAAGTAATAATTATCATAGTCATTCCAGTATAATACCAAACAAACATAAAGCTGTCATATTTCCCTGTGATAGGTTGGTCAGTGCACCAGTAAATAGTGAGCTGTCTCTGTTTCCACCGAAAACAGAAGTGAACCAACTGTGGTTAACCGGTGTTTGGAGTATTGTGTGCAGGTCTGGTTAATCCATGACAGGAAGGATGTGGAGGCTTTGACGAGGGTTTAGTAGTAGTGTACTGCAGGCCTTTCAGCCCACCGAGTCCGTGCCGGCCAACGATCACCCATACACCAGTTCTATCCTACACTCCAGGGACAATTTATATGCCAATTAACCAACAAACCTGCATGTCTTTAGGATGTTGGAGGAAACCGGAGCACCTGGAGAAAACCCGTGTGATCACAGGGGGAAGGGTACAAAAGATGTGTTCCACAACTGGTTTAAAGGGTTTTAGTGAAAAGGAGATGTTGGACAAACTTTGTCTCTCTGGAGCATCAGTGGTTGACAGAAACTTTGTTTAAGAATGGAAATAGGGAGAATCAAGGGCATTATCATCCAGTGAGCCTTGTGTCAGTGGTAGCGAAGCTATTAGATTCTTCGGGATTGCATTTACTCCCATTTAGAACATAATGGGTTAATTAGAAACAGTCAGTACAGATTTGTCCATGGCAGGTCATGTCTTACTAACTTAATCTGGTTTTTTGAGGACATGATTAAACAAAACAAAGCGTTTGCCCAGAAATTCATCTCTAGTCATAGTACATAGATTTTAGGTGAAGGGGAAAAGATTTAATAGTAAGATTAAACGAGAACTTACCAGTTTGAAGTTTGATCTTTATTTTATGAGGAGTAACGTTGAGGGATTACATGAAGACCCCGCCAGTAAGCATGTGTGTCAATCTTCAAAGCAGCGGTGTGAAATCAAAGACAACAGTTATTGAACTGAACATAGTAAGATAAGAGAACCATAATACCAGTTGACCTTTATGATAGAGGGCTGGGAGCGGAGGGCACGTAATCCCTCAACGTTACTCCTCATAAAATAAAGATCAAACTTCAAACTGGTAAGTTCTCGTTTAATCTTACTATTTTACTTCGGAGTCACGTGAGTGACTACGTGAAGATTTTAAAGCTCTGTGGTTTCATGCCGTGGAAAATGAGTCCAGGCGTCATACACTGCATCAGTAGGCCAATGATCAGTGAACATTAATATTGCATTCAGACATGACATTGATATAGACATGTTGATGCTATTAATGAACAATAGTGCCTCCCTCAACCGGGAGGAAACATACCTAACATAGAGTTGGCAAATACCCCCAATCTGGCAATGAGTTTGATCTGAATATTTGGACAGATCAATAGTTTGACCATCCTGCAGCCGCTAGGATGTGGTCCATAACCCTGCTGCTGAGGTATAGCGGTCCTGGTGGAGTGAGACTCAAAATGTCAATGTTCACTCCAGTATATGCCAGACCCATTTAATCCTCTGGAGAAGGTTTGTAGTGATTCCTTCTAACGAGGTTTATGTAACTAACAATATAGCTAATCAACGTCTATAAGACTCTAAAGGACCTTGACATACTGGTGTAGACGTGTGATTACATGCAACCCAAGGTCCATGGGATATGCAACATCTAGTTTGGTCTTATGTCCCTGTCTACTCTGCTTGACTAATCATGAACAAAACATGTTTATTATAGCCCACAGATATGATCATCCTATCCAGTGCAGCAATGACTGGACCCTTAGCGCTGTACTCAGCACCATGGCATAACCACTAGTAAGTGAGTTTGACCAAGGACAGGGATGTTGCTGGTGCCCATCGGCAAAGTGATGTAGCACAATGTTAACAACCCATATCCCTGCGTCCCTAGACCTTTGAGGTTTTAAGTTGATGATACCCTTCATAATCTAGATGTCAGAGGGTGAGACCGGACAGAGTGGTTTATGTTCACCGCAGCCAAATGATGAGGAGGTACTTCAGGCGCAGTAAATGGAATATTAACTTTTTTTATTTTTTATTTTTTTAATTTTTATTAGAAGTACAGTAAATTACATTAATACACATCACATATATCTTATTACATTTTGTTGTACCACTTCGTTTTTAGAGCTTTAAAAAAGGTAGAAATAAAAGAAGTAAGGAAAGTGAGCAAGAGTCGTGAAGGTGCAGGAAAGTGTTGCGAGAAGAAAGCCCCATTAGGGAAGAAATTAGAGAAGGAAGTAAAGAAAGGAAATAAGACCCTAGAAAGAAAAGAAAAAAAAAACAAAAAAAGGGAAAAACAATCGCTCTATTGTAACACATGGAATATTAACTTAATGTTATAATCCCATAAGACTGAATTTCAAGATGTCAGTCATCCATACCGAGTTAAACGTAAAGAAGCATAAACAATACTTCCCATCTCCTATGAGGAATGCTGCTATTTGATGCTATTCCTGCAATCTGCAGTGAGCACTCCCAATGCTTTAGGTTTGACAACCCGAGCCGCAGGAACGGTCTCTCAGAGTCTATGTCAATGAATTGATTACATCATGCAGAGGATGGTTTCAACATCACAACTGAACCAGCATCTTTGTGCCCAGAAATAACCATGTAACGTTTTATGCTCATACCCCACATTAGCGGGAACCATGGGTAAATCACCCAGGCAGGCATTATGAAAAGCCGGAAGCGGGAATTTTGCATGACCCGTCCTATGAGGCCAAATGGAGGAAGACATAAAAGACCATTCCTCCCTTGTGTAGCGAGAATACACCCTTCGCCACTGATATGCCTCATATTTTTGCAACTGGTGATTGAGCCTGGATGCAAGCATCTTGATCGTTAGTGTTTCATCGATTCACAATGTCATTAAATACCTTGTGATCGCACATTCATTCTGTGTTGTCATTGATTTGCATGATAATACACCAGTGCTAAATGCGGTTAGGTAAAACTATCACCGGATACTTTGATTTGATTGTACCTTAGTGATTAACATATTCCACCAGTAAAGTGTATCACCTAGGACTTGTGCATGCAGATTATGCATATTCACACACACTTTAATGCACAGAACGCACCTGGTGTCCATTGGCAGTTGATACCATGACTGAACAATTGATAACATGCTAATCCCATCTGCCTCCGTAACTAGAGAAGGTATTAGTAAATTACCCATCTTTGAGCAATAGCATCAGTTTGTGAATGACTGAAGATTTACGGATGAGAGGTTTAGTGGAGCAACGCTGAATACTGTTCGTCCACCATTGTGACTTTGATAGTTTCAGCTGCGAACAGCAGATGTCTAATCTTTTGTCTCAGAGTCGAATCCCAGACAAATAAATGGATTGATTGTATTCCAATAATCAATAGTTTCAGTTGGTATCAGCTTGATTTAAATTTAACTGGACGGGTTAAAACCCCAATTTATCAAATATAGCTATGTGGCTGATAGGCTAATTTAGTAAAATTCAGTATGTTCAATATCTTCCAGATTGGCCATAACACTTATTTGTTAGCTCTGTGCAGTCATAGCACTGATTGTAATGATTTGGTAAAAAATAAGTTAGCCCATTTTGCAACGCTACTGAGTGTCTCATTGCCTCATCCAGTTAAATTTCAATTATCTCCGAACCCTGTGAGCGGAAATGATCACATGGAAGTTATTCAGAAATGTCTATACTGCTCTTGCAGTTTGCGGCTGTTGACAATGATCAGGCCACATCTCCATAATTGTGAGCCTGCCTTGAAAGGCTACTCCAACCATACCTGCTGTGCAGTATAAACTAATCTTATGTTATCCCAAACCAGGGTAAATATTCAAACCAGTGTAAATATTATCAACTTGTATCCGTGACAGGAGACATCATGATGTGGCTCCCTACCTTCACACCGCCGGATGGGGAACTTCCAGGAGTTGCCTCAATCAGCTTCATCCTTCCACATCCGAATGGGAGGACTTATGCAACCCGACCCAGGAGCAGCCTCAACCATATGTGCATAATTTTGCACTTCTGCTCCTGGGAGGTAGAGGAGCTCGAGTACGGGGTTGGCGCATCTTCCAGGAAGGCCGTTCTGGGTTGTGGCCTAAAAAGACCTTTGTCCTGGTTGTACGGCCTTCAAGCTTTCACCAGCTTCAATGTATCGTGGTTTGCTGGTGGGTGCGTAGAGGTGCTGCTGCTGGAGATGTGAGGTCTTGCGTGATGATGTGGCCTTCATGAGCCCAACGGCCCTTGTCGAGCTTCTTGACTTGTTTCATCAGGTTGCCCAAATGGCAGTATCCTCCTGATAGCTGTTCACCGCAGGGACACTGAGCGAAATACAGTTCCCTGATGCTGGGTATTTGGTAGTTGTTATTCACAGCCTTCTCCTACTGCTGGTTATGTTGTTCCTACACCCCGAGCACACTTGTGGTATCTTCAGCTAAACCCCTGTCTTCAGAGTCAGCCCAGAAGTGACTCCTAATGTTCCCCTCTGTCGAGGGAGATGCAT
Organism: Amblyraja radiata; assembly: GCF_010909765.2. Lineage (NCBI taxonomy): Eukaryota > Metazoa > Chordata > Chondrichthyes > Rajiformes > Rajidae > Amblyraja > Amblyraja radiata. The sequence goes on from NC_045990.1 coordinate 20,831,326, forward strand.
TATGCAGCCTTCGATAAGGTGGCGTCCTAGGACCCCATGGTGACTAGAACTCCATATACCGGAGCATGTCACATTGGACCATCAGCTCCATTAACCGCTCCATGCGGGATTTGCGATCATAGTCACTCCCACCGGCGGTGAGTCTTCACAGCCCGACGCGTCCGAGTCTTCGGGCCTGTCCGACTTCTGCTTGGCCTTCCCGCCAGTCTGTGGCGTCGATTCCGACTGTACAGGTGCCAGGTCGGAGACTGCTGATCAATAGCGATCCAGGTGCAGCCTACCGCTGCTGACTGCCCGCAATTCCGCGGTCCTCCTCAGTCAGTCTGGATGCGGTCATTCCTGTAACATTCTCATAAAATAGCACAAAACAACTTTTGAGTTAGGATTTTACCTGCATGTCCTGTTTTAAACCTTCTGCTGCAGGGGCAACGCTCCTCCCGAGCCTGGTCTCATGGTCTTAGTTGTTGCAGCTGGTGTTCCCTCTGTGGTCCTTGTAGAAAGGTTTCCACGTTGGGTATTTCTCTTCCGAGCTTTACCTCCGTGGTCCCTTAAAGCAGAGCTTCTCCGCGATGTTCTCCAGTCGGGGCTCCCCCCCCTCCCCCAGCTGGGTATCCCCGCAGTAACTGCAGCCGGGATATCCCCGCGGTCCCTATAAAAGGGATAGCCGCAATTTGTAATGTCGGGGTGGGGTGGGGATGGGGGGGGGGGGGGGGGGGGTATCTGCTCTGGGTGCCACCAGCACCAATATGAAGAACGCTGGTTTTCTGCCAGCGGCTCGGAAGGCGCATCCACTGCTCCCCGCGTTCCGCGGTCTCCGGAGCAGTTCTCCAGGTGCCCCCGGCACCAATATGAAGCCGCTGGTTCCACCGCCAGCGGCTCGGTAGGCGAATCCACCGCTCCCCGCGTTCCGCGGTCTCCCGAGCGGGTTCTCCATCTATATGAAGCCGCTGGCTCCACCACCAGCGGCTCGAAAGGGCAAATCCACCTCCGCTCAGCTACACGCATTCTGCGGTCTCCCGAGCGAACTTGGTCGTGGGCAGGCATCCCCGTGACCGGGGTTCCCTTGGAAGGTCGTGAATGGGGTTCCCCCTAGTCCTCGACTCTGCCCCGACTTTTAGCAGGACCTCTAAGTGGAGGTTCCTGCAAGAAGATGAAAATCCTGAAAAGTTTTTAAAAACTTACCTCAGGTCTTTTTTGCTGGCAGGAGAATCACGGTCCATCCTGCCAGTCGTCACGCAATGCAATAGACGATATTACACGCATGCGTACTGGCGGGGTCTTCACGTGTCTCAAAGTAAAATAGGAATCTGAGGGTAACATT